>NC_045436.1:60258279-60286631 GCF_002776525.5 Piliocolobus tephrosceles
AGAAAATGAGAGTCGTATTTAGGGAATAAAATATATTTCAATTTATATAATGTATTTGGCATATAGGAAAGAATATGAAAAACATTAGGTTGAGCAAGTTATAGAGAGCTATGAATGATTATGTTGAGGAGTCTGGATTTAATTGAATACGCATTGGTAGACTGCTAAAGATTTTTAAAAGAATGACTTTCTGAATAATCTGAAAGAAATTCGTTTATTCATTGATCTATAACTAATTTGTTGTGCACCTATAAGTAGTGAGGTATTGTGTTAGACTCTGGCAATATGATAGTAAATAAGGCAAGCATAGTATGATCTATAAGCTAAATTAAAATGGAGTGAAATGTGATAGGAGTAACAATCAGGAAACCCTTATAAATGATGGGTGGATCAATTAGCCCATAAATCACTGTTTTATAAAATGTTACTCATCTCCCACCTTCAGTCATAACAATTTATAAGATTTGGATTTTATAACAATTAAGAAACTTAAGAAGTAATATTTTAAAAGTTTGAACTGTTTAGTCATCCCAAGTAGCTTTTGTAACTAACTTTTGAACAATTGAAAGTTAAATACAATGGACAGAGTAGCATGCAGAGGCTCACATTGTGAATTTTTGCTCCAGAACAACTACAGGAATAAGTCAGGAAATCCAAGAGGACCCACAGACCCTCTGAAGGAAGCAGATTGCTCCTGCAGAACCCAGGAGACATCCCAAATACCATGGTATGCATGGCCAAGAGACCCACAGATGGTTCACATCACAGGACTCTGTACAGACAACCCCCAGTACAAGCCCAGAGCCTAGTAGACTTGCTCAGTGGCTAGATCCAGAAGAGAGATAACAATTACTATAGCTAGACTCTCAGGAAAACACATCCATAGGAAAAGGGGCAGAGTATTACATCAAGGGAACACCCTAAGGGACAAAAGAATCTGAACAACAGTTTTCAGCCCTAGACCTTTCCTCTGACAGAGCCTACCTAAATGAGAAGGAACCAGAACACCAACTCTGATAATATGACAAAACAGAGCTCTTCAACACCCCCCCAAAATCACACTAGTTCACCAGCAATGGCTCCAAACCAAAAAGAAATCCCTGATTTGCCTGAAAAAGAATTCAGGAGGTTAGTCATTAAGCTACTCAGGGAGGAACAAGTAAAGGTGAAGCCCCATGCTAGGAAATCCAAAAAATGAGACAAGAAGTGAAGGGAGAAATATTCAAGGAAATAGATAGCTTGAAGAAAAAAAACAATAAAAAATTCAGGAGACTTTGGACATACTTTTAGAAATGCAAAATGCTCTGTAAAATCTCAACAATAGAATTGGACAAGTAGAAGAAAGAAATTCAGAGCTCGAAGACAAGGTCTTTGAATTAACCCAATCCAACAAAGACAAAAAAGAATAGGAAAATATGAACAAAGCCTCCAAGAAGTCTGGAATTATGTTAAACAACTAAACCTAAGAATAATTGGTGTTCCTGAGGAAAAAGAGAATTCTAAAAGCTTGGAAATATTTGGGGGAATAATTGAGGAAAACTTCCTTGGCCTTGCTAGAGTCCTAGATATCTAAATACAAGAAGCACAAAGAACATCTGGGAAATTCATCACAAAAAGATCTTTGCCTAGGTACATTGTCATCAGGTCATCCAAAGTTAAGATGAAGCAAAAAATCTTAAGACCTGTGAGACAAAATCACCAGGTAACCTATAAAGGAAAAGCTATTATATTAACAGCAGATTTCTCAGCAAGCTGGAAGGGATTGGGGCACTATCTTCAGCCTCTTCAGACAAAACAATTATCATTTTGTATCTAGCCAAACTAAGCATCATCTATCAAGGAAAAGATACAGTCATTTTCAGGCAAACAAATGCTGAGGAAATTTACCATTACCAAGCCAACACTACAAGAACTGCTAAAAGGAGTTCCAAATCTTAGAACCAAAACTTAGAAACACATCAAAACAGAACCTCTTTAAAGCATAAATTACACAGGACCTATAAAACAAACAAACAAAAAAGCTAAAAAAGCAAAAACAAAAAAACCAAAGTACATAGGCAACAAAGAGCACGATAAATGCAACAGTACCTCACATTTCAATACTAACATTGAATGTAAATGGCCTAAATGCTCCACCTAAAAGATACAAAACCACAGAATGGATAACAACTCACCAACCAACTATCTGCTGCCTTCGGGAGACTCACCTAAAACATAAGGACTCACATAAACTTAAAGTGAAGGGGTGGAAAAATAATTCCATGCAAATGGACACCAAAAGCAAGCAAGAGTAGCCATTCTTATATTAGACAAAAACAAAACAAAACAAAAAAACTTTAAAGCAACAGCAGTTAAAAGAGACAAAGAGGGACATTATATGCTGGTAAAAGGCCTTGTCCAACAGGAAGATATCACAGTCCTAAACATAAATGCACCTAACACTGCAGCTCCAAAATTTATAAAACAATTACTATGAGACCTAAGAAGTGAAATAGACAGCAACACGTTAATAGTAGGGGACTTCAGTACTCCACTGACAGCCCTAGGCAGGTCATCAAGACTGAAAGTCAACAAAGAAACAAGGGATTTAAACTACACCTTGGAACAAGTGGACTTAACAGATATATACAGAACATTCTATCCAACAACCACAGAATACACATTCTGTTCAACAGTGCATAGAACCTTCTCCAAGATAGACCATACAACAGACCATAAAATGGGCCTCAATAAATTGAAGAAAATTGAAATTATATCAAGCACTCTGTCAGACCACAGTGGCATAAAACTGGAAATTGACTCCAAAAAGAACCTTCAAAACCATGCAAATACATGGAAATTAAGTAAGCCTGCTCTTGAATGAGCATTGGGTCAAAAACGAAATCAAGATAGAAATTTAAAAATTCTTCAAACTGGATTAAGAAAATGTGGCACATATACACCATGGAATACTATGCAGCCATAAAAAAGGATGAGTTTGCGTCCTTTGTAGGGACATGGATGCAGCTGGAAACCATCATTCTTAGCAAACTATCACAAGAAGAGAAAACCAAACACCGCATGCTGTCACTCATAGGTGGGAACTGAACAATGAGCTCACTTGGACTCGGGAAGGGGAACATCACACAATGGGGCCTATCATGGGGAGGGGGGAGGGGGGAGGGATTGCATTGGGGAGTTATACCTGATATAAATGATGAATTGATGGGTGCTGACGAGTTGATGGGTGCAGCACACCAACATGGCACATGTATACATATGTAACAAACCTGCACGTTATGCACATGTACCCTAGAACTTAAAGTATAATAATAAAAAAAAAGCAAAAAAATAAAATAAAAATAAAAATAAAAATTCTTCGAACTGAATGACAATAATTATACAACCTACCAAACCTCTGGGATACAGCAAAGGCAGTGCTAAGAGGAATGTTCATAGCTCTAAACACCTACATCAAAAAGACTGAAAGAACACAAGCTGGCATTCCAAGGTCACACCTCAAGGGACTAGAGAAACAAGAACAAACTAAACCCAAACCCAGCAGAACAAAGGAAATAAACAAGATTAGAGCAGAATTAAGTGAAATTGAAACAAGCAAGCAAACAAACAAAAAGATAAATGAAACAAAAAGCTGGTTCTTTGAAGGGATAAATAAAATTGATAGACCATTAACAAGATTAGCCAAGAAAAGAAGGGAGAAAATCCAATAACCTCACTAAGAAATGAAACACGAAATATTACAACTGTCACCACTGAAATACAAAAGATCATTTAAGCCTGCTATGAACATCTTTGTACACATAAAGTAGAAAACCTAGAAGAGATGCATAAATTCCTGCAAAAATACAACCCTCCTAGCTTAAATCAGGAAGAATTAGATTGCCTGAACAGACCGGTAACAAGCAGCGAGATTGAAATGGTAATTAGAAAATTACTAACAAAAAAAAAAAAGTCCAGGACCAGATGGATTCATAGCAGAATTCTACCACACATTCAAAGAAGAATTGGTGCCAAGAATTTTGATACCATTTCACAAGATGGAGAAAGAACCCTCCCTAATTCATTCTATGAAACCAGCATTACCCTATTATCAAAACCAAGAAAGGACATATCCAAAAAAGAAAACTATTGACCAATGTCCTTGATAAACATAGATACTGAAATCCTTAACAAAATACTAGCTAACTGTATCCAACAATGTAGCAAGAAGATAATCCACTATGATCAAGTGGGTTTTAGAGCAGGGATCCAGGGATGGTTTAACATACGCAAGTCAACACATGTGATACCCCTCATAAACAGAATTAAAAACAAGAATCACATGATCATCTCAATAGATGCAGAAAAAGCATTCAACAAAATCCGGCACCCCTTTATGATTAAACCTCTCAATAAAATTGGCGTACAAGGGACACACCTTAATATAATATAAGCCATCTATGACAAGCCCACAGCCAACTAATACTGAATGGGGAAAAGTGGAAAGCATTCCCTCTGAGAACTGGAACAAGACAAGGATGCCCACTCTCACCACTCTTCAACATTGTACTGAAAGTCCTAGCCAGAGCAATCAGACAACAGAAAGAAATAAAGGGTATCCAAATTGGTAAAGAGGAAGTCAAACTGTCACTGTTTGCTGATGATATGATTGTTTACCTTGAAAACCCTAAGGACTCCTCCAGAAAGCTTCAAGAACTGATAAAAGAATTCAGCAAAGTTTCCAGATACAAGATTAATGTGCACAAATCAGTAGCCATTCTATACACCAATAGCAACCAAGCAGAGAATCAAATCAAGAACTTGACCCCTTTTACAATAGCTGCAAAAATAAATAAATAAAATGCTTAGGAATATACCTAACCAAGGAGTCAAAGTACAAGGAAAACTATGAAACACTGCTGAAAGAAATCATAGATGACACAAATAAATAGAAATACATCCCATACTTATGGATCGATAGAATCAACATTGTGAAAATGACCATACTTCCAAAAGCAATCTACAACTTCCATGCAGTTCCCATCAAAATACCATTATTCTTCACAGAATTAGAAAAAACAATTCTAAAATTCATATGGAACTAAAAGAGAGGCTGCATAGCCAAAGCAGGACTTAGCAAAAAGAACAAATCTGGAGGCATCACACTACCTGATTTCAAACTATACTGTAAGGCCATAGTCACCAAAACAGCATGGTACTGGTATAAAAATAGGCACAAAGACCAATGGAACAGAGTAGAGAACCCAGAAATAAACCCAGATACTTAAAGCCAACTGATCTTTGACAAAGCAAACAAAAACATAAAGTGGGGAAAGGACGCCCTTTTCAACAAATGGTTCTGGGATAATTGGCTAGCCACATGTAGGAGAATGAAACTGGATCCTCATCTCTCACCTTAAAAATCAACTCAAGATGGATTAAAGACTTAAATCTAAGACCTGAAACTGTAAAAATTCTAGAAGATAACATTGGAACAACCCTTCTAAACATTGGCTTAAGCAAGAATTTCATGACCAAGAACCCAAAAGCAAATGCAATTAAAAACAAAGATAAATAGCTGGGATCTAATTAAACTAAAGGGCTTTTGTACGGCAAAGGAATAGTCAGCAGAGTAAACAGACAACCCACAGAGTGGGAGAAAATCTTCACAATCTATATATCTGACAAAGGCCTAATATCCAGAATCTACAACAAACTCAAACAAATCAGCAAGAAAAGAACAAACAGTCCCATCAAAAAGTGGGCTAAGGGCCTGAATAGACAATTCTCAATAGAAGAGATACAAATGGCCAACAAACATATACATATAGACAGATTCTCAAAAGATGATATACAAATGGCCAACAAACATATGAAAAAGTGCTCAACATTGCTAATAATCAGGGAAATGCAAAACAAAACCACAACGTGATACCACCTTACTCCTACATGAATGGCCATTATCAAAAAATCAAAAAACAGTAGATGTTGGTGTGGATACAGTGAACAGGGAACACTTCTACACTGCTGGTAGGAATGTAAACTAGCACAACCACTATGGAAATCAGTGTGGAGATTGCTTAAAGAACTAAAAGTAAGACTACCATTTGATCCAGCAATCCTACTACTGATACACACACACACACACACACGTATATATACATACACATATATACGTATATATATATATATAGAAATATACGTATATATATATATATACGTATATATGATGGAATACTACGTATCCTTGCAAAGGAATGAATTAATGGCATTTGCAACAACCTGGATGAGATTGGAGATGTATGTACTTTAAACATACATCAAAATATAGAAGATAAAACTAATACCTGTGTACCTACCACCCAATTGTGTCAGTTCTCAACTATTATTCTAAGTGAAGTAATTCAGGAATGGGAAACCAAACATTGTATGTTCTGACTCATAATTGGAAGCTATGCTATGAGGATGTAAAGCATAAGGATGAAACAATGGACTTTGGGGACTCAGGTGGAAAGGGTAGCAAGGAGCTGAGGAATGAAAGACAAATTGGGTACAGTGTATACTGCTCGGGTGATGGGTGCACCAAAATGTCACAAATCATCACTAAAGAACTTACTCATGTAACCAAACAGCACCTGTTCCCCAACAACCTGTGGAAATAACATTTATAAAAAAAAAAAAAAGTTAAAATATTACTTCTGTCCCAGGCATGGTATCTCACACCTGTAATCCCAGCACTTAGGGAGGCCAAGGCAGGTGAATTGCTTGAGGTTAGGAGTTTAAGACCAGCCTGGCCAACATGGTGAAACCCCATCTCTACTAAAAATACAAAAATTAGCCAGTCATGGTGGTTTGCACCTGTTATCCCAGCTACTTGGGAGGCTGAGTCAGGAGAATCACTTGAACCAGCGAGGTGGCAGTTGCAGTAAGCTGAGATCGTTCCATTGCACTCCAGCCTGGGTGACAGAGCCAGACTCCATCTCAAAAAACAAACAAACAAAACTTCTTAATCTTTTTAAAGTATAAACTATTTTTAGTAGTCTAGGATAAATCAGTTTCTGAAATTATGTAGACTACTGGATGCATTTGTTATTTTATTCATCAAGATGCACTATGGAAGATTGCCTTTTCATTTTACCTAATTCATATTGCAGTTCTCCTGGAACTATGTGAACATATCATTTAAAGTTTTGCATTTCAAGAGTTAATCCTTCCCATGTTGGTTAAATGCTTATAATATATACATTGGGTTAGCTAATGATTTGGGGTTTTTTTTTCTCATATTTAGAAAAAAAGAAAAGATAATGAGCCAAGGTTTATTAAGAGTTTTCTGTGTCAGGAATTAAGCTAAACACGTTATGTATCTTATTCTTTATTTTGAAAATTTATATACTTTAAACATACATCAAAATATAGAAGATAAAACTAATCCCTGTGTACCTACCACACAATTGTGTCAGTTCTCAAATTTTTGCCCTATTTGTTTCAGGTTTTGTTATGTTTTATGTTTTATTTTTGTTAAGAAATTAAATATCGCAGATATAACTGAATCTCTGTGTGCACTCCTTTCCTCACCTGTTTCCTTCTGTCCCTTCCCAGTGGTAATTACTATCCTGAACTTAGTGGTTTTCAATACTATTCATGCTTTAATACTGTATATGATTATACCTGAAATTTTTTTAAAGTGCCATTTGTCACGTTTTTAAACTAAGTGATAATATGATGCTGTATGTATCCTGCAAAAGCGATATGTGCTCAACATTATTTTTAATATTTGATATATATTTTACCAGTTTATGTACTGTAACTATTATCTACTACATTCTATTGTATTACTATACCAAAATGTATCCATTCTCTTGACAAAGGAATTTAGATTTTGTCTAATTCTTTAATTTTGCGATAATGTTTCAGTACAGTCTTGAACATGTCTCCATATATACATCTGAGTGTTTTTTTAGTATGTCTACCTAAAATTGGAGTTATCTCATCTTAAGATTTACTAGAATTGCTAGAGGTGTTTGCAATAATTTTCATTCTAATTCATGGTCTATAAGAGTGTTCATTGTGAGACAACCTGTTAATATTTGGTAGTAATGTCAAATATTTTGTTTTGTCAGTTTATTTGTATTTCTCTAATTAGTAGTGAGATTATTCTTGCTTTTGTTATTGATCTCAGATTTTCTCTGTTATATTTTTTCTAACAGTACCCTTTGGTCATTAAAACATAGTAACCTTTAAATTGTGAGCTTTCATTTATCTGGTTTATATGTTTTCTAATAGAAAAATTTTAACTTTTAATACAGTTAAATGTTTATGTTTTTCTATTGTTAATTTTATTACTGTGTCTTAAGAAGTTCCTCACTAGCATATATGAGCTTTTCACATTTAAGTCTTTATTCAGTCTGGAATTTATTATTGTGGATTGTTTAGGACAGGGCTCTGTTTTATTTCTCCATATAAATAACCAGTGCTTCCAGCATTTATTATTTGATACTTTCCCTACTGACTTATCTATATCAAGTCTGCATATATGCATAGCTTGTTCTGTGTCTGGGCACCCTGTTTTTGTCTGTTGCTATTTTGTGTTTCCCTCCAAATATAATGTAGTTTAATTGCTACAACTGGAAAGAAAGTAAATTGTCAGGAAACTGCTAATTTAGGATTCACACTTGAAATATTTTCATATTCTGTGAGTCAAACTTAAACTCAGTACACTCTTGCAAGATGTTGGTGCTTTGAGCCTTTTATTTATTTCCTGATTACAACACATTTATTTATTGTAATTTATGATAAATTACAATAAATTACATTATATACATAATATAAATTACAATAAATACATAAATTACAATATTTATATAATGTAATTTATATAAATTACAATAAATTACATTATATATTGTAATTTATATAAATTACAATAAAATTACAATAAATTACATTATATAAATATTGTAATTTATATAAATTACATTATATAAATATTGTAATTTATATAAATTACAATACATTTATTTATTGTAACTTAGAGTTTAGCAAATTATAGCCCACTGGCCAAATCCCACCTGCTACGTGTTTCATTACAGATTTATTGGAACACAGCTATACTTATTTGTTTATATATTGTCTATGACTCCATTTGTGCTAGAGCAACAGGCTTGAATAGTTGGAACAGAAACCGTGTTATTTGCAAAGTCAAATATTTATGGCCAGGCCCTTTACAGAAAAGCTTTGCCAACTCTTATTCCTACTCAATTTTATTATGAACATTAATTATATTAAATGTGAATAAATTAAACATTCCAAGTACTTAAAGTGCACACACATACACACACACAAAGCCAACTATGTGAACAACAATACAGTTGAAAATGAAAAGAATAGAAAAAGTTACACCATGAAAATATTAACTAAAAGAAAGCAAACATATGCCTAATAATATGAAATGAAATAGATTTAACTAAGAAATATTATTATAGATAAATAAGTGAAGGAGTTAAATCTGTGGTAAATTTTAATACTTCTGTACCCAACTTGGAGCTTCAAAATGTACAAAAGAAAAAAGTGACGAAACTAAAAGTGAAAAAGAAACAAATATACACTTTTAAGGGAAAATTCTTTCACCATGGAGAATAAGCAAGAAATAAACAAAGAAAAAAATAAAAGGTCTAAACAGCACAATTGACAAAATTCCCACAAATGACTTACGTAGAACACTGTACTCAACAAAAATAGAGTACATGTTCTTTTACAGTGCTTATGGAGCAGTTACCAAAATTGACCATATGCTGAGTCATAAATTTCAACACATTTCAAGGGTTTCAAATTGCTTATAATTTGTTTTCTGACCACAGTGGCATTTAGCTGTAAAGCAACAGCAAAAAGTTAACCAGAAAATCCTATGTTGCTTTGAAATTTAACAGTACGCTTCTAATGACTTACTAGTCAAAGGAAATTTCTAAATTAAGCTAGAAAATAGTTTGAACTTAGAATACTAAAAATTAGACACATAAAAATTGTAGGATGGACATCTAATTTCAGGAATATAGTGTAAATGTGCTTTTCCTTATTCCTCTCACTGTGTACATCTAAAAGCATTGAACATTATATGTGAAACATACAATGCTGAAAGCTAGAAAGAAGGCAAGCAGACTATAATCTCAATGAAAATCTCAAAACTTATACAAAAATTAACTCAAAATCGCTCATAGAATTAAACTGAAGATGTAAATTTATAAAATTTTTGAGGGTCAGTTGCGGATACTCTTCAGAATCTAGAGCTAGAAAAATAATTTTTGATATCACAAGCATGGTCCATAAAAGGAAAAAGCAAGGTACATAAATTGAAAATTTGAACTTTATTAATGTTAAAAACTTTGGCTCTGTTACAGGAGGATGAATAAACATACCACAGACTGACAGAAAAATTTGCAAACCATATATGTGACTGGTTATTACTATCTTAAATTTATATGGAACTCTTAAAATTCAACAGTTTAAAAAACAAGAAAAAACAAAACCAGCTATTCAATTAGAAAATAGGTAAAAGAGAGCTAGATAAAAGAATAAGTGTTATCTACTATCATCTCCCCACAGTGCACCGATTTTGACAACCACCCTTTCTAGCAGTTTAAAGGCTAGAGAAGTTCCAGAATACTATTGAAAAATAGACACATTGAAGAATGTAAGAACAATTTCAGTTCACCTGCATCACTCCTGCCCCAAGATGGCATAGCTCGGTTCCAAGAGAGACTCCCTCAACCTGTGATTCTTCCCACAGAGGGAAGTGAGAGCATAGTGACTAAGCTCCTGGCTTTTCTACCTGTGCAGGACACTCCAAAAGACCCATCTTTTCCTTACTTCACTCAGAATAATGGGATCAACCTGGCTAAGTGTCTAGGAGAGACTAGGAGCAGGGAAAACAGGGAGGGACTCACAGTCAGGGCTTGAAACTCAGGAAGGGACTGTGTATCCTACTAACGACTTTGCAGACTCTTTCAGCAGACCCACTCATATGCTGCTTGGGACACCTAACCTGTGTGGTGTACCACCACACCAGCTGGCCCACAGGTGATTCCAACACTTCATATGCATTACTGCCCTCCTTCCCCATGGTTGGCTGTCAATGTGCACCCTCTAGATGGGGAATGCAAGCACAGTCAGCTGGCACAACTCTTTGGGATTTAAAGAATGCACGAAAACTTGAGCATTTCAGGGCACTACCTCCCCCCACCAAAAAAAAAACCATGGGATATTCTCAACACCCAGCCTAGTTTTATAGAATCCAAAGAAAGCATACAATCTTAGGAATTCTCCCTAAAAAGTAATGGCTGAAGGTGTGGAGTGGGCACATCTACTAAAAATGTCTGAGAGAAGCTTCGTGAAGCTGTTTCTTTCCCAAAGCCAGTCAGTAAAGACTAGAGGAGGTGACTGCTTCATATGTTAAGATGGCAGCATAAGACTGATTCAGATGTTAAGATAACAACATAATACAGTTAATGAAGTGAAAAGTGCAATAGAGAGCTTTAGCATTATACTTGATCAATTCGAAGAAAGAATCTGAACTTGAAAGCAGGTCATTTGAAATTATCCAGTCAGACAAGAAAAAAAAAAAAGATTGAAAAATAATTAAGAAAGCTTAAGGTATTTATGAAACATTGTCAAAGGAAGTGATACACAGATTGTGAGAGTCTCAGAAGGAGGAGAGAGAAAAAAAGAAGCACAAAGCTTAAAGAAATAATGTCTGAAAAGTCCCCAAATCTTGGAAGACATCTAGACATCAGACATAAGACCCAAGGGTTCCCAAACAGATTCACCCAAAGATGACTTTACTCAGGCACATTATAATCAAATTGTCAAAAACCAAAGACAGTTAATTCTACAATCAGCAAGAGAAAGGCACTTATGACATACAAAGGAACTTCCATAGGCAATCAATGGATTTCTCAACAGTTACCTTACAGGTCAGGAGACAGTGGGATAATATATTCAAAGTACTGAAAGGAAAAAAAAAGTCAACTAAGAATACTTTACTCAACAAGACTACCTTTCAGAAATGAAGGAGAGATAAAGATTTTCCCAGACAAACAAAAGCTGAGGGAGTTCATCACCGTTAGACCCAATTTACAAAAGATGCTAAAGAGTTCATGAAACTGAAGCAAAGTGATACTACTTATTAAAATATTGAAACACATGAAAGTATCAACTCATTGATAAAAGTATATTGTCAAGAATATTCTGACACTATAATGGTGGTGTATAAATCACTTTTAACTCTTCTACAAAGGTTTAAAGAGAAAAAGTGACATCTGCAAGATAGCCAAGTAGAAGACTAGCAATTGTTCCCCTCACAAAGATAGCCAGAACAACAAATAACTTCATTTTAACAAAAATAACTGGGAGTGAGTGCCAGAATGCATCAGAGGAGTAACAGAAACCCAACTGGGCACAGAAACTCAAAATGGCCATGTAGAAAAAGGAAGGAAATGACAGACTTCCATTACACCAACCCCCAACTGGGAAAAGCTAGGAACAAGGAGGAATTTCTCTACATGGAAAAGGTAAGGAAGAGGATCTCAGGAGCCTGCATCAACTCCTTGGACACCTACAGACCTCGCCACTGGGGTCCCCTGAAATCCTCAAAGTCACTAAGCTTATCTGAGGGAGCTACCTAGAGTCCACATAACCATTCTGCCCCCAGAAAAGGAACCAACACTGTACCCTGACCCCAGTGACGTACGCAACTAGTGTGCTATGCATTGTGTAATTGAAACTGCAACTGGAGTGTGCCTTGCTCTGGGGGCAAGTAGCCATAGCTCCCCTTCATTACTGAAGCTAAGCTGCTTTTTAGCCACCCCATCTCAGTAGCTTAGCATCTCAAAACTGAGCTGCGAAAAACTGTTACACCCTTCCCTGTGGGCCAGGCAGAGGTGGAACTACTCTACCTTCCCCTCACCCTATCCACGCCCCCACCACCAGACTGGACCCAAAGTGGTACCCTGTCTCCTAGGAAAACAGTACCTTAGCCACTCAGAGCTATCATATCTCGTCAGTGCCTCAATTTGAAGCAGCATCCCACATTCCAGCAAAATGGTGTCTAGGCCACTCAGAATGCTCATTGTCCCCAGGACTGATCTGAAGTATGCTATCACCTTCTGGGAAATTGCTGCCCTGTCAGAGCTGAGTTCTTATCCCAAGGAAACATCAGTGACTAAGCTGAAACACCCCGCCCTATAGGCCAGACATTTCATACCCGGCTTCCTTGGCGCTGGACTAGCTCTAGAGTCTGAGCTGCAGAGACACATTTCTTTCTAGGGAGTGGATTCGTTGTTGTGCCATTCTCTGATGCCCCCACACTGAAAAGACAACTGTGCTTTGCCATTCTGGGAAACTTGCTGCTGCACACCTGCCCTCACAGAAAGTAAGATACAGATAAGCCTTACCATCCTAGGGTCTACAGTCATCACTACATGGTGTCTTATCCCCTGGTATCTTAGATGCCACTGAACTCTACTGGCTTAACTTCCTTATTTCTAGGTGTACTCAGCTCCTCAGCACAGATTTCCAGAGTACCTTTTCTTCTCAGGAGTTGGGCCAGTGTTGTGCCCTGCCCCCATCCAGGGATAGAACCACAAGTACAATGCAGCCCTTGGGCCCAAGTGGATAGGGGTGTCTTAGAGTCCAGATCCTGGCTCTGTGGGCACTCTACATCCAAACCTGCCACAAAGAGCAAACCTGAACCACCAAACCCAGGTACCACAAATGATCAATGAAACCCTGAGCCTATGATCTCACCCCACAGCCATACTAAGATCCTACACCAGGAACTCAGTGCCACTGCAGCTACTTATAGGCCATGTCATACCTGGGACCAACAGGGAACCTGTTGATAAGTCTCCCTATTGTGGTGAAATTAAATATAGGAGGACCCCAAGAATTTGGGGTTTCCTTGTTAAGGAAATTAACAATCCATACCACCACTGCCACAAACTTCTACAGCCCAGGCCACTAAGACACCCACAGTTATTGCTGACATTAGTTGCAGCTGAAAAACCTTCATGGACCCAATTCCATTGCGCCTATCTGAAAACAAAATTACCACGTCCTTCAACTGGTACACTAAAGTCCAACTGCAAGTAAAAGTATTTCTCAAAGCTACTCTACAAGATATGGAAGAAGTGATTGTTCCAACAGGTGTATAGATCAATGCAGGTACACAAAAAACATGAAAAGGGAAGGAAATATGGTACCACCAAAGGAACATAAGTCTTTAGTAAAAGAACCCAATGAAAAGGAAATCAATGAATTTCCAGAAGAAGAATTCAATGTAATGATATTAAGGTAACTCAGTGAAATAAAAGATAATACAGTAGATAATTCAATGAAATCAGACAAAGAATTTATAATATGAATGAGAAATTTAACAAAGAGATAGAAATCGCTAAAATGAATCAAACAGTGTCTTCAATGGAAGAATTTGATTAATGAAATGAAAAGTACAGTACAGGCCTTCTAGAAGAGACTTGATCGAGCAGAACAACTGAACTTGAAGACAGGTTGTTTGAAATAATTTCTGCAAAAAAAAAAAAAAAGCCTACAGTACTTATGGAACACATTAGGCAAACAAATATTCATATTATGGCTTTCCAGAAGGAGAAGAGAAGGGAAAAGCATAGAGAACCTATTAATGAAATAATAGCTGAAAAATTCCCAAGGCTGTGGAGAGATACATATTACAGACAAATTTTCAGAAGTCAAAGACAAAGAGAAAATTCTAAAGCTAGCCAGTGGTAAGCAGCAAGTCACATATAAAGGAATCTGTAATTAGACTAACAGCATTTCTCTGCAGCAACCTTACAGGACAGGAGAGAATGGTCAAAGTACCAAAAGAAGAAAAACAATATCAGCCAAGAATACTATACCCAGCAACACTCTTCTTCAGAAATGAGGGAGAAAGAGTTTTTCCCAGACAAATGCAAACAGAAAATTCATGACCACTCTATCAGCCCTATAGGAAACGCTCAAGAGAGTCCTATATCTGAAAGCAAAATACAGTAATTGCTATCATGAAAGCACATTAAAAATACAAAACTCACTGGTGGAGCAGATACACAAAGGAGAAATGGAAAAAACATCAAACCTTATCACTAGAGAAAACTACCAAACCACAATAATAAGAGAAAAACAGGAAAAAAAGGATATACAAAACCACCAGAAAACAAATAACAAAGTGACAGGAGTAAGTCCTTAACTGTCAATAACCATGAATCTAAATGGATTCCATTTCCCACTTAAAAGATAAAGACACGCTGAATGGATAAAAAGCTGTGACCAAGAAACTCACTTCACCTGTAAACATACATATGGATGTAGAGTGAAGGCATGGAAAGATACCCAAATGGAAACAAAAATCAAACAAAGGTAGCTATTCTTATATGAGATAATACAAATGTTAAATCAAAAACTGGAAACAAACACAAAGTCATTATATAATGATGAATTCAATTATATCCTTCCTGATCAATTCAGGAAGGAGGATATAATTGTTTTAAATATATATACACCCAACACCAGAGCATACAGATACATAAAGGAAGACAAAGGGAGTCTTGTGATCAAGAATGAATATAACAATTGTAAATACTTGATCTAAAGTGATAGTAGATTCTAATACAATAATAGGTGGGGGCATTAACACCCCACTTTCAGCGTTGGACTGCTCATCTAGACAGAAAAACAATAAACATTAGATTTAAACTATAGACCAAATGGATCTTGCATGCATTTATATAAATTTTTATTCAACAACGGAAGAATACATGTTATTTTCATGAATACATGGAACATTCTCCAGGATATATCATATTAGGCAACAAAACAAGTCTCAACAAAATTAAAATGATTAAAATATTTAAAATATTGTTTATGACCACAGTGGAATAAAACTATAATTCAGTAACGAGGAACATTAGAAACTATATATACATGGAAATTAAACAACATGCTCCTGAATGACCAATAGGTCAATTAACAAAATTAAGAAGGAAATTTGAAAATTTCTTGAAACCAGTGAAAATGGAAACACAATATACCAAAAACAATGGGATACAGTAAAAGAGGTAAATTTTTAGCAATAAATGCCTACATCAAAAAAAAAAATAGAAAGACTTCAAGTAACCTAATGAAACATCTGAAGGAACTGGAAAGGCAAGAACAAATCAAACACAAACAATAGTATAGGGAAAGAAATAATAGATGTCAGAGTAGAATGGACAAAATTGGCACTAAAAAAAAATACAAAAGATCAACAAAATGAAAAATTCATTATTTGAGAAGACAAACAACAAAATATGGCAAAATAACCACGAGAAAATTGAAAAGATCCCAATAAAATCAGAAGTGAAAAAAGGAGACATTATGATACCACAGAAACACAAGGGATTGGACCAGGCACGGTGGCTCATGCCTGTAATCCCAGTGCTTTGGGAGGCCAAAGTGGGCAGATCACCTGAGGCCAGTTCAAGACCAGCCTGGCGAACATGGTGAAACCCCATCTGTACTGAAAATATGAAAATTAGCCAGGTGTGGTGGCAGGTGCCTGTAATTTCAGTTTCTCGGATGGCTAAGGCACAAGAATCACTTGAACCTGGGAGGTGCAGGTTGCATTGAGTCGAGATCATGCCATTGCACTCCAGCCTGGGTGACAGAGTGAGACTCCCTCTCAAAAAAAAGAAATACAAAGGATCAATAGGACTATTGTGAACAATTAAATTATATGTCAATAAATTAGAAAACCTAGCAATAATGGATAAATTCCCAGACTCACAGAACCCTCCAAGATTAAATGTAGAAGAAATAGAAAACCTGAACAGACCAATTATGAGGAACAAGAGTGAATCTGTAATAAAAAGTCTTTAAAAAAAAAAAAAAAAAAAAAAAAAAAAAAAAAAAGCTCAGGACCTGATGGCTTCACTGCTGAATTTTACCAAAACATTTAAAGAATAATATTAACTCTTATTAGCTGGGCATGGTGGTGCATGCCCATAGTCCCAGCTACTTGGGAGGCTGAGAGTTATCAAAAAAAAAGAATATTAATTCTTCTAAAATTATTCCAGAAAACCAAAGATGAGGCAATTCTTCCAAACACATCCCACAAGGCCAGCATTACCTGATACCAAAACCCAACAAAGGCACAATAAAAGGAAACTATAGGTTAATATCTCTAATGAATATAGATGGTAAATTCTTCAACAAAATAATTGGAAATAGAAACCAGCAGCATATTAAAAAGATTATTTACCATGATCAAGTGGGATCAAGAGATGTGAGGATGGTTCAACATACACAAATCAGAAAACCTGATACATCACATCCAAGAATGAAGGACAAAGACCATATGATAATCTCAATAGATCCAAAAAAAGCAAGTGATAAAATTTAACGTATCTTCTTGATTTAAAAAAACTTTCAACAAGTTAGGTGTTTGAATGTATCTCAGCCCAATTAAGTCCGTCTATGACAAACCCACAGCCAGCATTATACTGACTGTATAAAAGTTGAAAGGTTTTTCTTCCTAAGATTTGGAACAATACCAGGATGCCCACATTCACCATTTTTATTCAACTTAGTATGGGAGTCCTAGCTAGAGCACTTAGGCAAGAGAAAGAAATTAAAGGGCATCCAAATTGGAAAGGAGGAAGTTGTTTGACCCTATTTGCAGATGACATCAACTTATATATAAAAACATGTAAAAGCTCCACCAAAACACTCTTAGAACTGATCAACAAATTCAGTAAAGTTGCAGAATACAAAATCAACATGCAAAAGTTAGTAGTGTTTCTATACACTAAAATAAACTAGTGGGAGAAAAAATCAAGACAGCAATCTCATTTACAGTAGCTACAGAAAATTAAGAAAATATCTAAGAATAAATTTACCAAAGTGGTGAAAGATTTCTATAAGTAAATATATAAATGTTGAAAGAAATTGAAAATGATACAAACAAATAGAAATACATACCATGTTCGTGGATTTCAAGAACAATGCTGGAGGCATCACTCCACCTGACCTCAAAATATACTATAAAACTATAGTAACCAAAACAGCATGGTACTGCCATAAAAATAGACACATCGACCAATGGAACACAATAAAGAATCAAAATTTACATCCAAGTGAATTTCAACAAAAGCACCAAGAACATTCATTGGGGATTGGACAGTCTCTTTAAGAAATAGTACTGGCAGGGCCAGGCGCGATGGCTCATGCCTGTAATCCCAGCACTTTGGGAGGCTGAGCTGGGTGGATCACAAGGTCAAGGAGATCATGACCATCCTGGCTAACATGGTGAAACCCTGTCTCTACTAAAAAATAGAAAAAATTAGCTGGCTGTGGTGGTGGGTGCCTGTAGTCCCAGCTACTCAGGGGGCTGAGGCAGGAGAATGGTGCCAACCTGGGAGGCAGAGGTTGCAGAGCGAGACTCTGTCTCAAAAAAAAAAAAAAAAAAATAGTACTGGTAGATAGACATTGGTAAGATGGCTGAATAGGAACAGCTCCGGTCTGCAGCTCCCAGTGAGACCAATGCAGAAGGTGGGTGATTTTTGCATTTCAGCTGAGGTTACCTGTTTATCTCATTGGGACTAGTTAGGCAGCAGTTGCAGACCATGGAGGCCGAGCAGAAGTAGGGTGGGGCATCATCTCACCCGTGAAGTGCAAGCAGCCGGAGTCCTCCCTACCACAGGCAAGGGAAGTCATGAGGGACTGTGCTATTCGGCCCAGATACTATGCTTTTCCCACAGTTTCTGCAATCTGTAGATCAGGAGATTCCCTTGTTGCCTACACCACCAGTGCCCTGGGTTTTGAGGACAACACTGCGTGGATGTTTGGGCAGACACCAAGCTAGCTGCGGGAGTTTTTTTGTTTTGTTTGTTTGTTTTTTTCTTATGCCAGTGGTGCCTGGAACCCCATGAGACAGAGCTGCTCACTCCCTGGAAAGGGAGCTGAAGCCAGAGAGCAAAGTGGTCTCCCTCAGCAAGTCCCACTCCCATGGAGACCAGCAAGCTAAGAACCACTGGCTTGAAATTCTTGCTGCCAACACAGCAGTCTGAAGTCTACCTGGGATGAACAAACTTGGTTGGGGGAGGGGCATCCACCATTACTGAGGCTTGAGTAGGTGGTTTTCCTGTCACTGCTAAGGAGGCAGGGAAGGTCGGACTGGCCAGAACTCAACAGAATGCACGTAAGAGACTGTGGCCAGAATGCCTCTCTGGATTCATGCTCATAGGGTATCTTTGAAAGAAAGGCAGCAACCCCAGTTAGGGGCTTATAGTTAAAACTCCCATCTCCCTGGGACAGAGCACCTGAGAGAAGGGGCAGATGTGGTCGCAGCTTTAGCGGACTTAAACAATCCTACCTGCTGGCTCTGAAGAGTGCAGCATATCCTGACAAGCAGAATCCTCCCAGCACAGCACTAGAGCTCTGCTAAGGGACAGATTGCCTCCTCCAGTGGGTCCCTAACCCCCATGCTTCCTGACTGGGGAAAATCTCCCAAGAAGGGTTGATAGACTGCTTATACAGGAGAGCTCCAGCTGACATCAGGCCAGTGCCTCTCTGGGATGAAGCTTCCAGGAAAAGGAGCAGGCAGCCATCTTTGCTGTTCTGCAGCAAATGATACCCAGGAAAACAAGGTCTGGAGTGGACCTCCAGCAAACTGCAGCAGACCTGCAGAAGAGGGGCCTGACTGTTAGAAGAAAAAACTAAAAAACAGAAACCAATAACATCAACATCAACAAAAAGGACCCCAACATAAAAGCCCCATCCAAAGGTCGTCAGCCTCAAAGATCAAATCCACCACGTAGGTAAATCCATTATGATGAGGAAAAACCAGTGCAAAAATGTTGAAAAATACAAAAACCAGAATGCCTGTTCTCCACATGATCACAACTCCTCTCCTTTCTGCAATGGCAGAAAACTGGACAGAGTATGAGCTTGACAAATTGACAGAAGTAGGCTTCAGAGGGTAGGTAATAAACTCCTCTGAGCTGAAGGAGCATGTGCTAACCCAATGCAAGGAAGCTCAGAACCTTCATAAAAAGGTTCCAGGAGCTGCTAACTATAATAACCAGTTTAGAGAAGAACATAAATGACCTGACGGAGCTGAAAAACACAACACGAGAACTTCGTGAAGCATATACAACTATCAATAGCTGAATCAATTAAGCAGAAGAAAGGCTATCAGAGATTGAAGATCAACTTGCTGAAATAAGGCATAAAGACAAGATTAGAGAAAACAGAATGAAAAGCAAGGACCAAAGCCTCCAGGAAATATGGGACTTTGTGAAAAGGCCAAACCTACGATTGATTGTGGTCCCTGAAAGTGACAGGGAGAATGGAACCAACTTGGAAAACCCTCTTCAGGATATTATCCAGGAGAACTTCCCCAACCTAACAAGACAGGCCAACATTCAAATTCAGGAAATACAGAGAACACCACAAAGATACTCCTCAAGAAGTGCAACCCCAAGACACATAATCATCAGATTCACCAAGGTTGAAATGAAGGAAAATATGTTAAGGGCAGCCAGAGGGAAAGTTTGGGTTACCCACAAAGGGAAGCCCATCAGACTAACAGCGAATCTCTTGGCAGAAACCCTAGAAGCCAGAAGAAAGTGGGGGCCAATATTCAACATTCTTAAGGAATTTTCAACCCAGAATTTTATATCCAGCCAAATTAAGCTTCATAAGCGAAGGAGAAATAAAATCCGTTACAGGCAAGCAAATGCTGAGGGATTTTGTCACCACCAGGCTGACCTTAGAGCAGCTCCTGAAGGAAGCACTAAATATGGGAAGGAAAAACTGGTAACAGACACTGCAAAAACACACCAAATTGTAAAGACCATTGACACTATGAAGAAACTGCATCAAGTATTGGGCAAAATAACCAGCTAGCATCATGATGACAGGATCAAATTCACACATACCAATATTAACTTTAAATGTAAATGGGCTAAATGCCCCAATTAAAACACACTGGTAAATTGGATAAGGAGTCTAGACCCATCAATGTGCTGTCTTTAGGAGACCCACTCACATGCAAAGACACACACAGGCTCAAAATAAAGAGATGGGGGAATATTTACCAAGCAAATGGAAAGCAAAAAAAAAGGCAAGGGTTGCAATCCTAGTTTCTGATAAAACAGACTTTAAACCAACAAAGGTCGAAAGAGATAAAGAAGGGCATTACATAATGTTAAAGGGATCAATGCATTAAGAAGTGCTAACTATCCTAAATATATATGCACCCACTACAGGAGGAACCAGATTTATAAAGCAGGTTCTTAGAGACTTACAAAGAGACTTACACTCCCACACAATAATAGTGGGATACTCTAACACCCCACTGTCAATATTTGACTGATCAATAAGACAGAAAATTAACAAGGATATCCTGGACTTGAACTCAGCTCTGGACCAAGCAGACCTAAGAGACATCTACAGAACTCCCCACCAGAATCAACAGAATATACGTTATTCCCAGCACCACATCACACTCATTCTAAAATTGACCACAAAATTGGAAGGAAAACACTCCTCAGCAAATGCAAAAGAGTGGAAATCATAACAGTCCCTCAGAACGCAATGCAATCGAATTGGAACTCAGGATCAAGAAACTCACTCAAAACCACACAGCTATATGGAAACTGAACAATGTGCTCCTGAATGGACTACTGGGTAAATAACAAAATGAAGGCAGAAATAAAGATGTTCTTTGAAACCAATAAGAACAAAGACACAATGTACCAGAATCTCTGGGACATATTTAAACAGTGTGTAGAGGGAAATTTATAGCACCAAATGCCCACAAGAGAAAGCAAGAAAGATGTAAAATTGACACCCTAACATTACAATTAAAAGAACTAGAGAAGCAAGAGCAAACAAATGGAAAAGCTAGCAGAAGACAAGAAATAACTAAGATCAGATTAGAGGAGAGCTGAAAGACACAGAGACATGAAAATTCCTTTAAAAAATTAATAAATCTAGGAGCTGGTTTTTCTAAAAGATCAACAATATACATAGACCGCTAGCCAGACTAATAAGAAAAGAGAGAAAAATCAAATAGATACAATAAAAAGTGATAAAGGGGATATCACCACCAATCCCACAGAAATAAAAAACTACCTTGAGAGAATACTATAAACACCTCTACACACACACACACACACACACACACACACAAACTAGAAAATCTACAAGAAATGGATAAATTCGTGGACACATACACCCTCCCAAGAATAATCCAGGAAGAAGTCAAATCCCTGAATAGACCAATAACAAGTTCTGAAATTGAGGCAGTAAATAATGGCTTACCAACCAAAAAAAGTCCAGGACCAGATGGATTGACAGCTGAATTCTACCAGAGGTACAAAGAAGAGCTGGTACAATTCCTTCTGAAACTATTTCAAACAGTAGAAAAAGAGGGTATCTCCCCTAACTAATTTTATGAGGCCAGCATCATCCTGATACCAAAATCTGGCAGAGATACAACAAAAAAAAGAAAATTTCAGGCCAATATCCCTGACGAACATCAATTTGAATATCCTTAATAAAATACTGGCAAACAGAATTCAGCAGCACATCAAAAAGTTTATCTACCACGATCAAGTCGGCTTCATCCCTGGGATGCAAGGTGGGTTTAACATATGCAAATCAATAAACATAATCTATCACATAAACAGAACCAGTGACAAAAACCACACAATTATCTCAATAGATGCAAAAAAAGGCCTTTGACAAAATTCAACAGCCCTCCATGCTAAAAACTCTCAATAAACTAGGTATTGATGGAACATATTTCAAATAATAGGAGCTATTTATGACAAACCCACAGCCAATATCATACCAAATGGGCAAAAACTGGAAGCATTCACTTTGAAACCCGGCACATGACAAAGATTCCCTCTCTCACCACTCCTATTCAACATAGTATTGGAAGTTCTGGCTAGGGCAATCAGGCAAGAGAAAGAAAGAAATGGTGTTCAATTAGGAAAAGAGGAAGTCAAATTGTCTCTGTTTGGAGATGACGTGATTGTGTAT
Source organism: Piliocolobus tephrosceles (assembly GCF_002776525.5). Lineage (NCBI taxonomy): Eukaryota > Metazoa > Chordata > Mammalia > Primates > Cercopithecidae > Piliocolobus > Piliocolobus tephrosceles. The sequence continues at coordinate 60,281,353 of NC_045436.1, forward strand.
TTAGAAAACCCCATCATCTCAGGCCAAAATCTCTTTAAGCTGATAAGCAACATCAGCAAAGTCTCAGGATACAAAATCAGTGTGCAAAAATCCAAGCATTCCTATACACCAATAGCAGACCAATAGAGAGCCAAATCATGAATGAACTCCCATTCACAATTGTTATAAAGAGAATAAAATACCTAGGAATACAACTTACAAGAGATGTGAAGAACCTCTTCAAGGAGAACTACAAACTACTGCTCAAGGAAATAAGAGAGGACACAAACATGGAAAAACATTCCATGCCTATCGATAGGAAGAATCAATATTGTGAAAATGGTCATACTATGCAAAGTAATTTATAGATTCAATGCTATTCCTCTCAAGCTACCATTGACTTTCTTCACAGAACTAGAAAAATACTACTTTAAATTTCATATGGAACCAAATAAGAGTCTGTATAGCCAAGACAATCCTAAGCAAAAAGAACAAAACTAGAGTCATGCTACCTGACTATACTGCACTGCTACACTAACCAAAACAGCATGGTACTGGTACCAAAACAGATACATAGACCAATGGAACAGAACAAAGGCCTCAGAAATAACACCACACATCTACAACCATCTGATCTTCAATAAATCTGACAAAAGTAATGGGGAAAGGATTCCCTATTTAATTAATGGTGCTGGGAAAACTGGCTAGCCTCAAGCAGAAAACATAAACTGGACCCCCTCCTTACACCTTATACAAACAGTATCTCATGATGGTTTAAAGACTTAAAATTAAAAGCCAAAACCATAAAAACTCCGGTAGAAAACCTAGACAGCACCATTCAGAACATAGGCATGGGCAAAGACTTTATGACTAAAACACCAAAAGCAATTACAACAAAATAGATAGATGGGATCCAGTTAAAACTAAAGAGCTTCTGCATAGCAAAAGCAACTATCATCAGAGTGAACAGGCGTCCTACAGAATGGGAGAAAATTTTTGCAAGCTACCCATCTGACAAAGGTCTAATATCCACAATCTGCAAGGAACATAAGCAAATTTACAAGAAAAAAACGACCCCATCAAAAAATGGATAAAGGATATTAACAAACACTTGTCAAAAAAGACATTTATGTGGCCGACAAACATATGAAGAAACAGCTCATCATCATTGGTCATTAGAGAAATGCAAATCAGAACCAAATGGAATATCATCTCACACCAGTTAGAATGGCGATCATTAAAAAGTCAGGAAACAATAGATGCTGGCAAGTTTGTGTATAAACAGGAATGCTTTTACACTGCTGGTGGGAGTGTAAATTAGTTCAACCATTGTGGAAGACAGTATGGCAATTCCTCAAGGATATAGAACCAGAAATTCCATTTGACCCAGCGATCCCATGACTGTGTATATACCTAAAGCATTATAAATTATTCTACTATCACATGCACACATATGTTTATTGAAGCACTATTTACAATAGCAAAGACTTAGAACCAACCCAAATGCCCATGAATGATAGACTAGATAAAGAAAATCTGGCACATATACACCAGGGAATACTATGCAGCCATAAAAAAGAATGTGTTCATGTACTTTGCAGGGATGTGAATGAAGCTGGAAAGCATTGTCCTCAGCAAACACAGGAACAGAAAGGCAAACACTGCATGTTTTCACTCATAAGTGGGAGTTGAACAATGAGAACACATGGACACAAGTAGGGGAACATCACACACCAGGGCCTGTCGGGGGTGGCTTGTAAGGGGAAGGAGAGCATTAGGACAAATACCTAATGCATGCAGGGTTAAAACCTAGATGACAGGTTGATAGGTGCAGCAAACCACCATGGCACGTGTATACCTATGTAACAAACCTGCTTGTTCTGCACATGTATCCCAGAACTTAAAGTAAAATAAAAATAAAAATTAAAAAACTGTCATCTGCAAATAAAGAAAAAGAAATAGTGCTGGAAAAACTCGGTATCCATGTGCCAAAAATAAGTCATCCCTGTCTCTTACCATATACAAAAATCAACACAAAATGGACTAAAAAAATGTAACACCAAACACTATGAAACTGGTGGACAAAAACATAAATGTTTCAGTACATTTTCCTGGGTAAAGGTTTTATGGAGAAGACCTCAAAGGCATAAGCAAGAAAGGCAAATATAGACAAATGGGATTATATCAGTCTTAAAAGCTTCTGTATTGTAAAGGAAACAGTCAACAGAATGCAGAGAAATCCAGCAAAATGGGAGAAAGTATTTGAAAACTATTCATCTGACAAGAGACAAATGTCCAGAATGTATAAGGAGCTCAAACAAATTCAGCAGTTAAAAGAAGAATCCAATTTAAAAATGAGTACATGAACTGAATAGACATCTCTAAAAGAAGACATACAACTGGCCAAGAAGTATATGAAAAAAATGCTAAACATTTAGTCATCATTAGAGAAATGCATATCAAAACCACAGTGAGATCCCATCTCACCCCTGTTTGAATGACTTTTGTCCTAAAGACAGGCAGTAATGGATGCTGGTGAGGACGTAGAGAAAGGGGAACCCTCATACACTGTTGGTAGAAGTATACATTAGTTTGGCCACGATGGGGAACAGTATGGAAGTTCCTCAAAAACATAATAGTTCCCTAGAACTATTATGTTTTCAAAATTTATATGAAAAAGGACAAGAAGAGCTAAGACAATCTTGCAGAACAACTACACTTGGAAACAGATACTACCAGATCTTAATATTTACTATAAAGCTATAGTAATTTGGTTAGTATGGTATTGGCCAAGGAAACAAGCCAGTTAAACAGAATAAAGTTTGGAAATAGCTTTACACATACCAGACTTTCATTCAGAATAAAGAAAAATGAAGTTTGATCTCTACCCAAACTACTCTCATATGTAATTTCTGCATTGGTTGCATATCTAAATGTTAAGGTAAAGCTTTTAGAATAAAACTTGAGGGAAGACGTTATGAGCTTATAGTAGGTAGGATGGCTTAAACGGGACATAAGCACTAATCATAAAGGAAAGAACTGATACACTGGACTACTTCAAAATGAAAGAACTTATGTTTTTAAGACACCATTAAGAAAGTAAAAAAGATAAGCTATGGAATGGAGAATATATTTGTAATCTTGCAAAAATCTAGAATATTTGAAGAATGTCTTCAAATTAATAACTAAAACAATTATCCACTAGAGAAACAGGTCACTTCACAAAAGGGAGTATTTAAAATGCTTAGTAACTGTAGAAAAGAGTGTTCAACTTCATTGTTTATCAAGTAAATGGAAATTCAAACCACAATGAAATACTACTACATCCACTGGCTAGAGTGAAAAGCATAACTCCAAGTGTTGACAAAGATGTGGAATAACTCTCATACACTGCCTATGGGAGAGTAAATTGGTAAGATTACTTCAGAAAATTGTTTGACATTTTATTCTAGATCTGACTGATACACACCTTATGAGTCATCAGTTTTACCTGTAGGTATACCCATCAGAAATGCCTATACCAAGACCTTTTCAAGAATGTTTGTAGCAGCACTATTTATAATAGCCAAATAATGAACAACCCAAATACTTCATTTAATAATAGCATAGCCAGACACGGTGGCTCACACCTGTAATCCCAGTACTTTGAGAGGCCAAGGCAGGCGGATCACGAGGTCAGGAGATCGAGACCATCCTGGCTAACATGGTGAAACCCCATCTCTACTAAAAATACAAAAAATTAGCCAGGCGTGGTGGTGGGCACCTGTAGTCGAAGCTACTCAGGAGGCTGAGGCAGGAGAATGGCATGAACCTGGGAGGCGGAGGTTGCAGTGAGCCGAGATCGTGCCACTGCACTCCAGCCTGGGTGATAGAGCGAGACTCCATCTCAAAAATAAATAAATAAATAATAATAGAAAGCGTAAATATATTGTGGCATACTTATAAAGTGAAATGGTATATGTCAGTGAGAATGAACTAACCAAAATTACCCACAGCAGTAAGAATGAATCTCACAAACCCAGTGGTAAGCAAAAGAAGCCAGACATAACAGAAAATATACTGTATGGTTATATTTTTATAATTTTTTTAAAAAAACAGGCAAAATGATTTCATACTGTTAGAAGTCAGGATTTGGGTCCCACATGGAGCCTGGGGGTAGTGACTTAGGGGTTTAGGGGTTGTTGGTTATATACACAGTTCTCACTTTTTGCAGTACCGTGTTAACTCAAACTTGCATGTATCAGAACTTTGTCCTTACTTGGATTTGATGTTTCCACAGAACTGTGCAAAATGAAGACACTTATACCAATATGCAAAGTGAGGAGTACTTGTATTGTGTTGCTTGATTTGTGTTTTGGTTACACGAGTATATTCACTTTGTGAGAATTATTTAGCTGTATACTTATAATTTGCACAGTCTTCTGTATGTATATAGTACTTGAATAAAAACAGTATTGATTGTCTTCCTTTCATCCACTCATTCTCACCATTCAATGCCTCTTTCATGGTATGTCTTTATTCTTATTATTGTTCCTTGCTTATTTGCCTGTCTCTTCCTATAACTCTACAATCCATTCAGTGGATAAGAACTATGAACTGTTTGTTCATCTTTGTATTATTCACTGTACCTCCCATGGGCCCTTACACATAGTAGGTAAATAAATATTTACAGAGTAAAATATTAAAAATTAATTAAGTGAAACGTTAGAATTCAGAGGCTTGAGTTATGCTTTAAAATTACTCTTTAATATGTATGTGATCATAAATACTTTCTCCCTTCAAAAAGCCAGAATATTACAGATGCTTTTAGTGATCCCTTTGACCACCTTCCTTCTCTGTCCTATTTTCTTCTCTCCACCCCTAGAAATAACTTCTTTGTTTTTTATTATGTATCTATTTTGATACATATAAATTTAGTTAATTTCTTGAACTACTTATGGGATTCTATTGTATCATTTTTTATTTATTCTGTTAAAAGACATTTTGTTAGCTATGTTTTATAGTAAAGGCAGCACTGAAAAACCTCACACATCTTGTGTTTAAACGTTTCTCCATATGCCATAGATACAAAATTTCTGGTCATGCTATGAATGCTATAGGTCTTTTTCTTTTTTTTTTTTTTTTTATTATACTTTAAGTTCTAGGGTACACGTGCATAACGTGCAGGTTTGTTACATATGTATACTTGTGCCATGTTGGTGTGCTGCACCCATCAACTCGTCAGCACCCATCAATTCGTCATTTATATCAGGTATAACTCCCAATGCAATCCCTCCCCCCTCCCCCGCCATGATAGGCCC
>NC_045436.1:60291631-60320594 GCF_002776525.5 Piliocolobus tephrosceles
TTCCTTTCCATGTTTAGAGCTTCCTTCAGGGTCTCTTGTAAGGCAGGCCTGGTGGTGACAAAATCTCTAAGCATTTGCTTATCTGTAAAGGATTTTATTTCTCCTTCACTGATGAAACTTAGTTTGGCTGGATATGAAATTCTGGGCTTAAAATTCTTTTCTTTAAGAACATTGAATATTGGCCCCCACTCTCTTCTGGCTTGTAGAGTTTCTGCCGAGAGGTCTGCTGTTAGTCTGATGGGCTTCCCTTTGTGGGTAACCCGACCTTTCTCTCTGGCTGCCCTTAAGATTTTTTCCTTCATTTCAACTTTGGTGAATCTGGCAATTATGTGTCTTGGAGTTGCTCTTCTGGAGGAGTATCTTTGTGGTGTTCTCTGTATTTCCTGAATTTGAATGTTGGCCTGCCCTACTAGGTTGGGGAAGTTCTCCTGGATGATATCCTGAAGAGTGTTTTCCAGCTTGGTTCCATTTTCCCCCTCAGTTTCAGGCACCCCAGTCAGGCATAGATTTGGTGTTTTTACATAATCCCATACTTCTTGCAGGCTTTGTTCATTTCTTTTTCTTCTTTTTTCTTTTGGTTTCTCTTCTCGCTTCATTTCATTTATTTGATCCTCAATCGCTGATACTCTTTCTTCCAGTTGATCAAGTTGGTTACTGAAGCTTGTGGATTTGTCACGTATTTCTCATGTCATGGTTTTCATCTCTGTCATTTCATTTATGACCTTCTCTGCATTAATTCATCTAGCTATCAATTCTTCCACTCTTTTTTCAAGATTTTTAGTTTCTTTGCGCTGGGTACGTAATTCCTCCTTTAGCTCTGAGAAGTTTGATGGACTGAAGCCTTCTTCTCTCATCTCGTCAAAGTCATTCTCTGACCAGCTTTGATCCGTTGCTGGTGATGATCTGCGCTCCTTTGCAGGGGGAGATGCGCTCTTATTTTTTGAATTTCCAGCTTTTTTTCTGCCCTGCTTCTTCCCCATCTTTGTGGTTTTATCTGCTTCTGGTCTTTGATGATGGTTATGTACTGATGGGGTTTTGGTATAGGTGTTCTTCCTGTTTGATAGTTTTCCTTCTAATAGTCAGGACCTTCAGCTGTAGGTCTGTTGGAGATTGCTTGAGGTCCACTCCAGACGCTGTTTGCCTGGGTATCAGCAGCAGAGGTTGCAGAAGATAGAATATTGCTGAACAGTGAGTGTACCTGTCTGATTCTTACTTTGGAAGCTTCCTCTCAGGGGTGTACTCCACCCTGCGAGGTGTGGGGTGTCAGACTGCCCCTAGTGGTGGATGTCTCCCAGTTAGGCTACTCAGGCAGTCTGTCCCTTCTCAGATCTCAACCTCCGTGTTGGGAGATCCACTGCTCTCTTCAAAGCTGTCAGAGTCGTTCGGGTCTGCACAGGCCTCTGCTGCTTCCCCTGTTGTTTTTTAGCTGTGCCCTGTCCCCAGAGGTGGAGTCTACAGAGACAGGCAGGTTTCCTTGAGCTGCTGTGAGCTCCCACCCAGTTCGAGCTTCCCAGCGGCTTTGTTTACCTACTTAAGCCTCAGCAATGGCGGGCGCCCCTCCCCCAGCCTCGCTGCTGCCTTGTGTTTAGATCGCAGACTGCTGTGCTAGCAATGAGGGAGGCTCCGTGGCCGTGGGACCCTCCCGGCCAGGTGTGGGTATAGTCTCCTGGTGTGCCCGTTTGCTTAAAGCGCAGTATTGGGGTGGGAATTACTCGATTTTCCAGGTGTTGTGTGTCTCAGTTCGCCTGGCTAGGAAAAGGGATTCCCTTCCCCCTTGCGCTTCCCAGGTGAGGCAATGCCTCCCCCTGCTTCAGCTCTCCTTGGTCGGGCTGCAGCAGCTGACCAGCACCGATTGTCCCGCACTCCCGAGTGAGATGACCCCAGTACCTCAGTTGAAAGTGCAGAAATCACCGGTCTTTTGTGTCCCTCGCGCCGGGAGTTGGAGACTGGAGCTGTTCCTATTCGGCCATCTTGCTCTGCCCATCTCGCTATAGGTCTTTTAACTTTGCTTATGGTGTCTTTAGTTGTATAGAAGTTTTAAATTTGGATGTTGTAAAATGTGTCAGTCTTTCCATTTATAGGTTTTGCTCCTGGTGTCTTCCAGCTAACAAATGTAATTTGAGCAAAAAAGTATGGCAGGCGCTGCTTGAGATATTTGCAAACAAAACAGACAAAAATATCTGCATTTGTGAAGTTAAGAAAACATTGTCTAACTCAAGGTCAATAATTATTTCTTGCCATAATTGTTAAAATTTTAACAACATTTGGATTTTTATCTATATTTTTCCATTTAGTATGTGCTAGAATCTAATTTTGTTTTGTTATCCAGTACTATTTGTTGGATAGCAGTACTGTGTCCATTCGATTTTAATTCCTCTTATTTTATATACCACATACCTATAAATGCTTGAATCTATTTCTGGGTTTGTTATACTGTTGAGTTTGTTACTGTACCTATAGCATACTGTTTAAATTGCTGTAGCATTGTGGTGTTTTGCTATGTAGTAAGCCAAGTTGCCAAGTTCTTCTCTTTCTTTTTTCTTTTCCTTTTTTTTTTTTTTTGGTGAGATTATCTTGGCTAATTTTTCACACTTACTCTTTCATGGAACTTTTATAAATTATTCTATTGGAACTTCATTTTTGAGTGCAATGAAGTTGTAGTGAATTTTAGAGAGCTGACATACTCAAAATATTGACCGTTGCACCCATAGATGAATGCTATAGTACCATGTTTGTTTAGATTTCCTTTTATATCTTTTAGTAATGCTAATTTTCTCAATAAGCTCCTGTACCATTTTTTGTTTGCTTTATTCTCCAGATATTATATGTCATAGTAGTGAATAGGATTTTTTATTTTACATTTTCAAATCATTGCTGATATTTGAAAAAGCTAGTAATTTTTTTTCAAGTGTTCATTTTCTGTCTGGTGACTTTTAGTGTATTCTCTTACTAGTTCTAATAATTGGTAGATTATACTGAGTTTTTAGGTAAATGGCCAAATTGTTTGTAGACAATAATAGCCTTGCATCTTGCTTTTCAACCTTTAAATTGTAATTGATGTAGATTTCTGGCAGATATTTTTATCGAATTAAGAAAAGTTCCTCAAATTTCTAATTTGCCAATGGTTTTTATTATGCATGGGTATTAAATTTACCAAATGCTTTTTAATATAAATTGAGATTATTATTTTTTCTTTTTCTCTCATTATGAATGACAAATAGATTTTCTAAGGTCATGAAAATTTAATTGCATTTAATATTAAATCACTATCAATTTTGGCTAGAATGATGTGAGGACACATTTTAAGATGCACATTCTCTTATAGAAAGCTGTCTGCCAAGGAGAAGGAGACGACACATTTGAAAACCTAGTGTTTGACCAAAGGTAAAGTATTAACCAGACTAATATCATTTTCTTAGTTATATTTAATTATTATTAAAGTAATTCTTTTAGTATCAGGAATGTTTGTTTCATGGTCTGCTGTTATTAAACTTAAATGCTTTGTTCTTGAATTGACAAGAAAAAGCAAGTATTACAGGGCCTACAAAATTAGTTCTCAGACAGGAATGATTTTATCCCTGTTTCCCCAGGAGATATTTGGCAATGTCTAGAAACATTTTTGCTTGTCACTACTGTGGAAAGTGAGGCTGCTGCTGTCATCTAATGGGTAGAGGCCAAGGATTCTGTTAAACATCCTTCAATGTACAGATTAGCCACTCCACAACAAAGAATTTTTCAGTCCAAAGTATTAATTGTGCAAATATTTAAAACTCCTGGTTTTGGAAAAAAGGGCAAAGTTTTGATTTCATGAGTAGACTAAACATAAAATTTTTATGTATAATTTATTTCACTTGCTATATATTTATTAAACTAGATGGAACAGAATATGCTATATTTTTATTGTCTTTTTTTTTTTTAGCTTTTTAGCTTCTCTTATAACTGAGTATGATAAACATCTAGGAGAACTAAATGGACAGCTGAAATATTATCAGGTATGAAATCATAGTTATGAGGCTTTTATAATATTTCATTATGAAAATAAAAAGTAAAATAGACTCCCTCTTTTTAAAAAGACATTGATGAGAAAGAGAATACTTGCTGTAACTAACCAATTGGTGGCCCTCTGTAAATGTGTATGAATGTATGTATGTGTATATGTTTGTTTAAAGATTCTCTTCTAGCTGGGTGCAGTGACTCACGCCTGTAATCCCAGCACTTTGGGAGGCTGAGACAGGAAGATCATTTGTGCCTAGGAGCTTGAGACCAACCTGGGTAACATAATGAGACTCATCTCTTTTTTTTTCTTTTTCTTTCTTTTTTTTTTTTTTTTTTTGGAGATGGAATCTCACTCTGTTGCCAGCCTGGAGTGCAGTGGTGCGATCTTGGATCATTGCAACCTCTAACTCCCTGGTTCAAGCTATTCTCCTGCCTCAGTCTCCCGAGTAGCTGGGATTACAGGCATGAGCCACTGTGCCCAGGTAATTTTTGTGTTTTTAGTAGAGATGGGGTTTCACCATGTTGGCCAGGATGGTCTTGATCTCCTGACCTGGTGATCCACCTGCGTTGGCCTCCCAAAGTGCTGGGATTAAGTTAGCTGGGTGTGGTGGTATGCACCTGTGGTCCTAGCTGCTCAGAAGGCTGAAGTAAGAGAATTGCTTGAGCCTGGGAGGTCGAGGCTTTAGTGAGCTGTGGTCAAGCCACTGCACTCCAGCCTAGGCAACAGAACTGGACCTTGTCTCAAAGAAAATAAATATTCTCTTCAGTTTTGTCTTTTAATTCAGTGTTTCCTTGCTCTTGCTGTCTTGCATAAGATATTTCTTAGGTGCTTAGAAGAATCTCTTAATCTCATTATTGTTTGCTTACATCTCTCTATTTTTAACCTAAAACTGTCTCTCATCCTTTCAGACCTTCCTCCTTACTTCATTCTATCTGCATTTCCCATTACTTGCAGAATGGATTATCATTTTGGGTCCCAGGGCTTATGGAGAACTGAAATAATAGCACAAAATTGTTTAGGGTACAATTTGAGTTTCAATGAGCTACATGTTTAGAATATACCTAATATTTATAATGTGTTTCTTTGATCTGAAAATGTCTTTTAACGTTTTCCCCTAAAATTTTGACCTTTCTGATACTGTGATAACCATATAATAGAAGTATTTCTTAAATAGAACTTATATGTCTCAAGCTAAGCCTATCAGGAGGCAATGACCTCTCTTTATTAGAGCTTGAATATACTCATGATTGTATTTGGTTTAGATACCAATTCCTGGATAAATACAGTTGTAGCAAGGGTGGCAGAGTTGGCTTTCATTAATGCAAATAGAAGAGAGTATAATGACTTTATATTAAAACACCCTGGCCAAGTGTGGTGGCTCACATCTGTAATCCCAGCACTTTGGGAGGACAATGTACGGAGATCCCTTGAGGTCAGGAGTTTGAGACCAGCCTGGCCAACATAATGAATTTCCGTCTCTACTAAAAATACAAAAATTAGCCAGGTATGGTGCCATACACCTGTAATCCCAGCTACTCGGCAGGCTGAGGCAGGAGAAATCACTTGAACCCAGGAGGCAGAGGCTGCAGTGAGCCGAGATGGTGCCACCACACTCCAGCCTGGGCAACAGAGTGAGACTCTGTCTCAAAAAAATAAATAAATAAAATATAGTAAAGCAGCCCCTGAGACTGATTTCCTCAGAATGGGGCCGTGTATGTGGCAGACACTAAGCACTTTCTCCCTTACTTCCTTTTCTTTCTATGCATGGACATTAAGGAATCCTACTGTATACTTTCAAGTGTAGCACATAGTAGGCCCTTAAATATTTAATAAATGATTAAATGCCAGGATTTATGGGAATAAGATGATTAGAGCTAGCTTAATAAGCCCTTACTTATCAATTAATGCATTGATATCTAGCTTTACTAAAAGAACACATAATGCTTCCAATTGCTAAAAATAAAATTAGGTTCTTTCACTGCATTTGAAATTATGTACGCTTTCATTTCCAAGGTTATTTCTCAAATACATAAACGTACAAAGTTGTCCTCTAGACCCAAATATCAAATAAAAGCATTTCATTAAAATTATAGTGTCTTTTATCATAAAGTCTTTCTGGTCTTTACTGTGTATTTCTTAGCCTGTAGTCATTTAAATTTAGGACAAGCATAGTAATGTCTTTTAATCTTCCTAGCTGACAATTAAAGAGCAACGGAAAGCTCTCTTTTGCACAGATGATATTTTCCTTTTGTTTTCAGGAGTAGTGAATTTAAAGTTTGTGCTGAATTTACTCTTTCTAAATTCCTATAATAACATATTATGTACTTCGGTTGTTATAACATAGGATAGCTAATTATCTTGAAATTAAATTCTTTTAAATTTTTTATAATCTGATTCATATATTTCTTTAATCAGCTATTTTACTAAGATGTTTTAAGTTTGTTTTTCCATTTTGCATTCTTTACCGCCAGAGGGTGATCACTGAATTAATTACAAGAGAGAAATAAACTGTGCTAGAAAGCCTTAGAGTTTTTGATGATAAAAATAATTGCTCCTTCTTTTAGAGAAAAAAAAATGTTGACATCTAAGAATGGTTGCTCAGATAGATGTGATTGATTAGAAGTACTAGTTCTTATGACTTATTGACCTAGTCAAAAAAAAAAGTCAAAAAAAACTTATCTCCAAAGCAGGAAAAGTAGCACTGCAATTCTCTATATGGACGATTTTTTGCCAGAAAATATAAATAAAGGGAAAAATTTGATGATGTGAGAAATACTGTGTGGATTTCACTTCCTTCCAAATGTAAATATTTTGAAATATTTTACAGTAAGGAATTTATAGTGAGAGTGTTACAATCCATCTTTAGTCTTAGCTAATGAGTATATATCTTACATAATTGTTTAAGAGTAATAAACATTCTTTAAGATGCACTGATAGTTTTGCAACTTTTAAAGATGAGTTTATTGGCTGCAGTGGGCTGTGATCATGCTCTCGAGAACACTCCAGCTTAAGAGACAGAGTGAGACGCCATCTCAGGGGAAAAAAAAATTATTAAAAAATTATAAAATCAAGATAATTGCTACAGTAAATCCAAACCTCTTGCCATGGCATTCTCAAAACCCTGTACCTGTCTTTCCAATTTTATCTCTCACTGTATCGGTCCATATATGGTCAGTGCTCAATTATCTGGTAGTGAATTAATTCATGTTGGTTTAATTGTGTTTCAGGCATAACGGGGACCTTGGAAAAGTTCACCTTTCAAACCAAATTTATAGTTAGCATTCACTATTCTGATCTCCTAGACCAAGCTGCCTTGATCTTCTCTGGTTGAAAGGGAAAGAAAAAGGCTTGGAGAACTGCTTGTTCCACCTGTCCCTTGTGAAGGTGTACTCCAGGATAAGCTTCTCTCCTTTAGCCTAGGAAGCACAATCAAGACTAATACACAATCATGAAATTGATTACAGTTTTAAGTGAGATTTTGCATGCTTTTACATATAAATTCAGGGTATTTTTTTCGGGGGGTGTGTGTGTATGCTTTCCACTTTCTCATTCACACTTACTGAGAGTTTACTTATTTTTTTGCTATTTTGCTTTTACTCATATTTTCACCAATTTTAAATGCTCTTTCTTTTTCTTTTGAAATCCTAACATCTTTTTACTCCTTCAGAGAGCATTAATCAGACCTTCATTTAATTCCCTTTCTAGTGTGCATTTTATTCTTCCTTGTATTTTAGTTAGGTGTTTTTTTTTTTTTTTAAACCATCTTTCCTACTATTTTTCAATGAGCATGTCTGTTTACCTTAACAGCCTTGTATGGTACAGAGAGTTTAGATAGTTAATGAAGGTGGTGAATCAGAGACTGAATGAATGACTGCTAAAAAAGACCTCCATTTTCTTCTTGCTGTTAACATTTTACCTTTTGAAATACTAGAAAAATACACATGCTTATATGGGCTTCACTAAACTGAGGTGAATTAACTAAGATATATATTCAAGATACAGGAACCATCTGGTATTTGTTATAGTGACATACTCCGGAATATCTTTCATCTGTTTTTCACAGCTACAAGTCATAGGAATTACATTTATAAATATTTCCCACTGTGTTACATAAAATCTTTCTATTTTATTTATATTTTATTTAAAATGAATGTTTTATTGTATTCTGTTTATTAGTAAACTATCCATATTAATTATCACTTTGTTAGAAATAAAGAATAAGTCTTTCTAATCTGACACTAGACCAGTGTCAGAATCTGATTGCTTACGTGAGTGGTCTACTTAATGGAGAGCTGATTGTCTGGAAAATGTATTGCGAAACCATATTTTATTCTTTCAGAAACAAGTGGGTGAGATGAAACTACAGCTTGAAAATGTCATCAAGGAAAATGAAAGGTAAATCAATTAACTATTGGTTTTATCTTTTATTGTCTTAGGTAACTTTTATTTTTGTTATTTGATATTTGATAGCTATAATATTAATAGTTAAGAATGTGGACTCTGGGGCCTGATTTTTCTGTTTGACTCCTAGCTCAATTACTTGTTAGCCATATGACCCTGGACAGGTTACTTCCCTTTCTGTTTTAGTGTCCTCTTCTATAAATCAGATATGATAGAACCTATTTCATAGGGCTGACTGTAAGGGATAAAGTAAGTACTTGGAGTAGGGGACAAAATAAGCACCTTACAAATACTAGCAATCAATAATGTAGTATATAATATATATGTATATTGGAAAACATTGATAAAATGAAAACTTCTCAACATACCACTCAGCTTGAGTGTTAAAATGTTGCCAATACTGGTGCATCTATCCATGATTTTCTTCCATTTCCCATCCTTCTCTTTCTCTCTGCCAGAGATAAACACTATCTTGAATTTTGTGTTTATTATTCCCTTGCTTTTACAGTTTTTTTATAGGTATGTGTATCTCCAAGCAATATACTTTTTAATTTTATATTTTTAAAGACTGTATAAAAATGGTATCTAGTGTTCTAGGACTTTTTTATTCAATAACACAAGTGTAAGAGTTTCAAGGAAGGAAGTTGCTGAATTATAGGTTATGTGAATAGCAATTTTGCAATATAATATCAACTTAATTTCCAAAATAGCTATACCAATTTACACTCTTACCAGTGATATTTATGAGTTTATATTGATCCATATCTTTTAATATCTGTAGCTCTTGTTAAGCTCTTGTTAAGTTTTAATATGCATTTTCCTGAATACTAATATTGTTGACTTTTTTTTTTTGAGACGGAGTCTTGCTCTGTCTCCCAGGCTGGAGTGCAGTGGTGCGATCTCTACTCAGTGCAAGCTCCGCCTCCTGGGTTCGTGCCATTCTCCTGCCTCAGCCTCCCAAGTAGCTGGTACAGGTGCCTGCCACCATGCCCAGCTAATTTTTTTGTATTTTCAGTGGAGACGGGGATTCACCGTGTTAGCCAGGATGGTCTCAATCTCCTGACCTCATGATCTGCCCGCCTCAGCCTGCCATTGTTGACCATTTATATGTTTATTTACCTGTGTGGTTTTCTTTTCTCATAAAATGCTTGTTCATATATTTTCCCCATTTCTACTTACCTTTTTCTTATTAAATTGTCAAAGTGCATTATGTGATCTGTATTCTGAAAATTTGTTGATGTGCCAGTCAGTCTCAACGCAGTAAACAATAACCATTCTAGAAATTTCAAACAATAAAGGATTTAATTCACTTACAGTTAAGTGCTACTAAATCATTGGTTTTACAGTTACACCTCAGAGACTATAATCCTGAGGTCAGGAATTTATGGTGCTACCACCATCCCTATTACTACCATGGCAGCATCGTTTCCATAAAGCTGCAGACTTGATATTGGAAAAAGGACCATATGATATTGACTACAAGAGACATTTTTGTCTATCCAGTTTTATGTACCAGCCACTATATCAACAGAAAAATGATCTCAGCTCACTTCTGCCTTCTATATCTCCCTTCAATGCCTCTCACTGGTAAAATTTTAATCTTATCCACAACTTCAGCTGCAAGACATCTGGACAATGTAGTTTGAGACTTTTTGCCCCTGGGACGGAGGCCAGAATATAGAAGGGGACAGAAATAAATAATTAGTGCCAGTGGTTCATAGAACACATTCGATAATAGGTGTTTCAAATCTGTATTCCCAGAATGTGGTGTGTTTGATTAACAGAATTTTTTTTCTTTTTTTTTTTTTAACTTAAAGTATTTGAATCTCTCACTCTTCTCCTGTGGTTATTATTCTTTGTATCTCCCGTAAGAAGTCCTTTCTCAGCCTAACATCATAGAGATCTTCTCTTATGTTTGCTTCTAAAAAATGTTTAAAGCTTTTCCATACCAAGTTTCTTAACTTTAGCCCATAAAATTCATATAACTGGACTGAAATCTGATACATCTTTTTTTGTTGACTTTTAACTAAATATCCAAAGTTTTTTTAGTTCTAAATTTATTCAAAACATGGGCTCTTTTAAAGTTTGACATTCTTTTATTGTATTCTATATTATACAGTAATTTTATTTTTATTTTAATTGCATTTATTTTAGTGTAGCTATATTTGAATTAATACACGCCGTTCCTTAAAATTACGTAGCACACCCATGGAATTGTCTTGCCCTTGGCTATTTCATGATTTTCTCTTCCTTGTATTTTCCATTAGTTTTCTTTCCTTCTAATTTCCAAAACCTTCACATATTTAAGCTGTCAGTGTTTACTGAAGTGCAAAATAAAGTAAATCTTTTAATTGGGCTTTTGGTTTTTCTCATTTATTTTTGTTTTTTTCCCATGGGAAATTTTTTTTAACCTTAATATTTTATAATTTACTCTTCTTTTCCAAAATACTTATTAAGCAGGAATATTCTCTTCCTAGTAAAGAATATTATAAAGATTTCTGAATCACCAATATACTTAGATAAAGCTTGTATATTAATGTGCTTAGAATAGACAAGGTGTTTTATGGTTGAGATAATCATTTAATTGTTTCCTATATTGGACTTTATATTATTCCTTTCATATCCAGGTCTTTTGAAGCCAATCTTTAAAATCTGCCTTCACCTATTTAACGGTAATGCAGTCACGTCTCATGAATATGTTTATTCCTAGTACAATAAGAAAGTGTAAAAAAATGGATTCTAAGTTTATTAAAGACACTTTTGGTAACTTGATAGTGTTAATCAGGTTTTAAAGTGAACTCTACTGATTATGTCATTAGGACAACATCCTACTTTTAATTATATGTTGCAGCTAAGGACTACAAAATCAAAAGAATGTATTATTTTTAAGGAAAATACCTTAAATAAATATACATGGACAGGTCTAAATAATGGAAGCTAGTAATGACGTGGATTATGTAAAAGTATACAATTTCACATTACTGAATTTTGGAAAAATTTTAATACTTACATTTGTATATCAGAGTATATTATCTGAGAATTTACTACAAATAAGAAATAATAAAGTCATTTTGTAAAACTCAGACTGAGGAAAAAGTAAAAAAAATACATATTATTATTATTAGTATTCTCCCTTCCATTTTGAAATCCTTGAAATGTATTTCATGTTGAGATTATAGAGGTTTTTGTTTTGTTTTGCTTTGTCTTGTTTCTTTCTCAATACTATTTTTTCCTCCCCTCATAACTTTCCAGAGGAAGGAAATTGAGTAAGATAATTGAATAAATGAATGAATACATGTACAGCATTTTCTGATACTAAGTAAAACAAAGTAAATTGTATTGTTGTCATTTTTTTATTTTACTATTGAGGGTATGGAAGACATCATCTGTTGCCAGTACAAGAGCTGTTTTTTTCCTTCATGCATAGTCACATAACCCTAATTTTGTTCCAGTGGCAACGTGCTCAGGGAAGATGAGCTTCTTCCACAACCTGAGATAATAAATCATTGACCTAAACCAGTTTTTATGTCTTTTTGCCAGGAATTGGCTTGGAAGTGGACATGTGACCTAGTTTTAGCCAGTGACATATAAAGGAAAGTCTCTTGTGGAGCTTCTGAAAAAGCTTTTTCTCTCTGATAAGAGGAGAGAGGACAAAAAGAAAGCTTTCCCCTTTTCCTGCTCCCTGTCGTTTTAGAAAGTGATGTGTGAAGCTGCTATAGCCATTTTTAAACTATGTGTGTAGGTATCAGCAACATGAGAAGATTAGAAGAGAAACATGAGGAAACCTTTGCAAAGTCCTTAAATGATATTATTGAGCTGCTGAAGCAAATCTGGAACTGTATACCTTCCAAGTTAATATTAGGTGAAGTAAGAAAATAGTCATTCACAACTGTTGAGTGATTACTAAATGTCAGGCACCATTTAAGGCTTTGAGATACATTAGTGAATAAAATAGACAGAAATAGCTATTCTCATTTATTTGTTGGGTGTTTTATTACTTATAGCCAAAGTGTGCTGATAAAGAGATTTAATTACATCTGTCAGGGGTTCACAAACTGTAGCTTGTGGGTCAAATCTGGCCTGCCACATCTTTTTATAAATAAAATGTATTGGATGACAGCCATGCTTAGTCATTTAAATCTTGTCAACGGCTGCTTTGTTTTATGTGCCTATGAAGTTGAATAGTGGTGACAGAGATTGAATGGCTCACAAAACCTAAAATATTTATATACTCTCTGGTCCTTTACATAAAAAGTTTACTAATCCCTGATACATGGAATGTTCTTTCACTGCAGAATCTCTTAAACTAGTCTTTAACAGTCACTAAAAAGTTTTTTTGAAATTTAAAACTATCTGAAGATATTTAGGCATATTTATATATAGCTTTAGAACACAGACACGTAAAACTTCAACAAGATTATAAAGTTAGTATTTAGTATAAAAGTAGTTAGTATACGAATCTAGTATGTAGTAATATTTGGCATCTTATTTTTTATTTTCTGATAGCCTGATATTTGTTTTTTTTACATTACAACTAAATATGATACAGATTTAAATAGCATTATACAATAGAATTATTTTAAAAACATTTTTATTGATGTGCTTTCATAATTTGACTAATGATAATCAATGGTAAGATATTAAATTTGATTTTACTTTCCCTAATTATGCCATTCAAGTGTGCTGACAATAGCCTATGAATACAGTATAGTAAATATTTATTATCTATTTGAAATTTGGGAAGGAGTTCATGTATATATTTACAAAAACAATAATAAAGCCATTATTTTTCAATGCTAGCCCAGAAAAAGATATTCTCCTCCCTTCATATTGATTTGTTTATAGAATTTCGGAAGATGTGATGTAAATGCTTTTCCTATTCTTGAGTGAAAAAGAGAAAAGAAATCTCTGGGATGACATGATCAACATCACTATGCTGGCACTACTCAAGGTCATTACACTGTGAAGAAGACTATTCCCCAAAGCCCGCCAGAATCCTGTCTGCCTAAGCTTTAATCGTGAAGTTTTAAGTATTTATTTTTAATAATCTCATGAAAAGCCAAAACTAACCTGGTTTCTCTGTGTGTCTTGGTTTATAATTGAGTTTATGTTTTTGTATTTATGTATGTATAGACCTCTCATCAAACTTCATTTTGTTACTAGTCTTAAGTCACTCTGACCTTACATTGGCTTCTTTAAACATGGTAAACTAGTTTCAACCTGAGGACCTTTTACCTGTTTCTTCTGCCTTGAATGTGTTTCTCCAGAGCTGCACAGAACTGGACTTTTCCCTTCATCCAGTCTCTTATCAGGGAGGCATTCCTAAGTACATTATCTAGCCCTGCTCTTTCCAGCCCCTCCCCTCTTTCATTTTTCTATTATCCAATTTTATTTTATTCATAGTACCTTATTACTACTTGAATTTTTTTTTTTTTTTTTTTTTTACTTTTAAGTTCTGGGATACATGTGCAGAACATGCAGGTTTGTTACATAGGTATACGTGTGCCATGGTGGTTTGCTGCACCCATAAACCCATCATCCAGGTTTTAAGCCCCACATGCATTAGGTATTTGTCCTAATGCTTTGTCTCCCCTTGCCCCCCAGCCCCCAATAGGCCCCAATGTGTGATGTTCCCCTCCCTGTTGTCCATGTGTTTTCATTGTTCATCTCCCACCTATGAGTGAGAACATGCAGTGTTTGGTTTTCTGTTCCTGCATTTGTTTGTTTTAAGAATGGTGACTTCCAGCTTCATCCATGTCCCTGCAAAAGACATGAACTCATTCCTTTTTATGGCTGCATAGTATTCCGTGGTGTATATGTGCCACATTTTCTTTATCCAGTCTATCATTGATGGACATTTGGGTTGGTTCCAAGTCTTTGCTATTGTAAATAGTGCTTCAATAAACATATGTGTGCATATGTCTTGATAGTAGAATAATTTATAATTTTTGGGGTGTATACACAGTAATGGGATTGCTGGATCAAATGGAATTTCTGGTATTATATCCTTGAGGAATTGCCACACTGTCTTCCACAATGGTTGAACTAATTTACACTATCACCAACAGTGTAAAAGCATTCCTATTTCTCCACAGCCTCACCAGCATCTGTTGTTTCCTGACTTTTTAATGATCACCATTCTAACTGGTGTGAGATGGTATCTCATTGTGGCTCTGATTTGCATTTCTCTAATGACCAGTGATGATGAGCTTTTTTTCATATGTTTGTTGTCTGCGTAAATATCTTCTTTTGAGAAGTGTCTGTTCTTATCCTTCACCCACTTTTTGATGGGGTTGTTTGTTTTTTTCTTGTAAATTTGTTTAAGTTCCTTGTAGATTGTGGATATTAGATCTTTGTCAGATAGATAGCTTGCAAAAATTTTCTCCCATTCTGTAGGTTGCCAGTTCACTCTGATGATAGTTTATTTTGCTGTGCAGAAGCTCTTTCATTTAATTCAATCCCATTTGTCAGTTTTGGCTTTGTTGTAATTGCTTTTGGTTTTTATTCACGAAGTTTTTGCCCATGCCTGTGTCCTGAATGGTATTGCCTAGGTTTTCTCTAGGGTTTTTATGGTTTTGGGTTTTACATTTAAGTCTTTAATTTATCTCGAGTTAATTTTTGTATAAGGTGTAAGGAAGGGGTCCAGTTTCAGTTTACTGCATGTGGCTAGCCAGTTTTCCCAGCACCATTAATTAAATAGGGAATCCTTTCCCCATTGCTTGTTTTTGTGAGGTTTATTGAAGATCAGAAGGTTGTAGATGTGTGGTGTTATTTCTGAGGTCTCTGTTCTGTTCCATTGGTCTGTCTATGTGGTTTGATGCCAGTAACATGCTGTTTTGGTTGCTGTAGCCTTGTAGTATAGTTTGAAGTCAGGTAGCGTGATCTTTTTGTTTAGCTTTGTCCTTTTTGCTTAGGATTGTCTCCAGCTTTGTTCTTTTTGCTTAGGGTTTGACTATATGGGCTCTTTTTTGATTCCATATGAAATTTAAAGTATTTTTTCTAATTCTGTGATGAAAGTCAATGGTACCTTGATGGGAATAGCATGGAATCTATAAATTACTTTGGGCAGTATGGCCATTTTCACAATATTCTTCCTATCCATGAGCATGGAATGTTTTTCCATTTGTTTGTGTCCTCTCTTATTTCCTCAAACAGTGGTTTGTAGTTCTCCTTGAAGAGGTCCTTCATATCCCTTGTAAGTTGTATTCCTAGGTATTTTATTCTCTTTGTAGCAATTGTGAATGAGAGTTCACTTATGATTTGGCTGTCTGCTTGTCTACTGTTGCTGTATAGGAATCCTTTGATTTTGCACATTAATTTGGAATCCTGAGACTTTGCTGAAGTTGCTTATCAGCTTAAAGAGTTTTTGGGCTGAGATGATGGGGTTTTCTAAATATACAATCATGTTGTAGTCAAACAGAGACAATTTGACTTCCTCTCTTCCTATTTGAATACCCGTTATTTCTTTCTCTTGCCTGATTACCCTGGCCAGAGATTCCAATACTATGTTGAATAGGAGTGGTGAGAGCAGGCATCCTTGTAATGTACCAGTTTTCTAAGGGAATGCTTTTAGCTTTTGCCCATTCAGTATAATATTGGCTATGGGTTTCTCATAAATACCTCTTACTATTTTGAGAAATGCTCCATTAATACCTAGTTTGTTTAGAGTTTTTAGCATGAAGGATGTTGAATTTTATCAGGGGCCTTTTCTGCATCTATTGAGATAATCATGTGGTTTTTGTCATTGGTTCTGTTTATGTGATGAATTTCATTTATTGATTTGCATACGTTGAAACAGCCTTGTATCCTAGGGATGAAGCTGACTTGATCTTGGTGGATAAGCTTTTTGATGTGCTGCTCGATTCAGTTTGCTAGTATTTTATTGAGGATTTTTGCATCGATGTTCATCAGGGATATTGACCTGAAATTTTGTTGTTCCTCTGCTACGTTTTGGTATCAGGATGATGCTCGCCTCATAAAATGAGTTAGGGAGGAGTCCCTCTTTTTCTGTCATTTGCAGTAGTTTCAGAAGGAATGGTACTAGCTCCTGTACACCCCATATCAACAGAATATTGATGTAGAATTCAGATGTGAATCTGTTTGGTCCTGGGCTTGTTTTGGTTGGTAGGCTATTAAGTACTGCCTCAATTTTAGAACTTGTTTCTGGTCTATTCAGGGATTGGACTTCTTCCTGGTTTAGTCTTGGGAGGGTGCATGTGTTCAGGAATTTATCCATTTCTAGATTCTCTATTTTATTTGCATAGAGATGTTTAGAGTATTTTCTGATGGTAGTTTTTATTTCTGTGGGATCAGTGTTGATATCCTCATTATCATTTTTTATTATGTCTATTTGATTCTTCTCTCTTTTCTTCTTTATTAGTCTAGCTAGAGGTCCGTCTATATTGTTAATATTTTCAAAAACCAACTCCTGGATTCATTCATTTTTTGAACAATTTTTCATGTCTCTATCTCCTTCAGTTCTGCTCTGATCTTAGTTATTCCTTGTCTTCTGCTAGCTTTTCCATTTGTTTGCTCTTGCTTCTCTAGTTCTTTTAATTGTAATGTTAGGGTGTTGGTTTTAGATCTTTCCCATTTTCTGATGTGGGCATTTAGTGCTATAAATTTCCCTCTTAACACTGCTTTAGCTGTGTCTCAGAGATTATGGTACATTGTGTCTTTGTTGTCAATGGTTTCAAATAACTTCTTGATTTCTGTCTTAATTTTGTTATTTACCCAGTAGTCATTCAGGAGCAGGTTGTTTAATTTCCATGTAGTTGTGCAGTTTTGAGTGAGTTTCTTAATCCCGAATTCTAGTTTGATAGCACTTTGGTCTGAGAGACTGTTATGAACTCCATTCTTTTGCATTTGCTGAGGAGTGTTTTACTTCAAATTATGTGGCCTATTTTAGACTACATGGTGTGTGGTGCTGAGAATAATGTATATTCTGTTGATTTGGGGTGTAGAGTTCTATAGATGTCTATTAGGTCTGCTTGGTCCAGAGCTGAGTTCAAGTCTTGAATATCCTTGTTAATTTTCTGTTTTATTGTTCTAATATTGACAGTGGAGTGTTAAAGTTTCCCACTAGTATTGTGTGGGAGTCTGTGTCTCTTTGTAGGTCTGTAAGAACTTGTTTTACGAATCTGGTTGCTCCTGTGTTTGGTACATATATATTTAGGATAGTTAGCTCTTCCCGTTGCATTGATCCCTTTACCATTATGTAATGCCCTTCTTTGTCCTTTTTGATCTTTGTTGGTTTAAAAGTCTGTTTTATCAGAGACTAAGACTGCAACCTCTGCTTTTTTTTTTGCTTTCCATTTGCTTGGTAAATATTCCTCCATCCCTTTATTTTGAGCCTATGTGTGTCTTTGCATGTGAGATAGGTCTCCTGAATACAGCACACCAATGGGTCTTGATTCTTTATCCTGTTTGCCAGTGTGTGTGTTTTAATTGGGGCATTTAGCCCATTTACGTTTAAGGTTAATATTGTTATGTGTGAATTTGATCCTGTTGCCATGATGCTAACTGGTTATTTTGCACATTAGTTGATGCAGTTTCTTCATAGTGTCGTTGGCCTTTATATTTTATTATGTTTTTGCAGTGGCTGGTACTGGTTTTTCCTTTCCATATTTAGTGCTTCCTTCAGGAGCTCTTGGAAGACAGATGTGGTGTTGACAAAATCCCTCAGCATTTGCTTGTCTGTAAAGAATTTTATTTTTCCTTCACTTATGAAGCTTAGTTTGGCTGGGTATGAAATTTTTGGTTGAAAATTATTCTCTTTAAGAATGTTGAATATTGATCCCCACTCTTCTGACCTGTAGGGTTTCTGCAGAGAGATCCAGTGTTAGTCTGATGGGCTTCCCTTTGTAGGTAACCTGACCTTTCTCTCTGACTGCCCTTAATATTTTTTTCTTCATTTCAACCTTGGAAAATCTGATGATTATGTGACTTGGGGTTGCTCTTCTCAAGGAATATCTTAGTGGTGTTCTTTGTATTTCCTGAATTTGAATGTTGGCCTGTCTTGCTAGGTTGGGGAACTTCTCCTGGATGATATCCTGGAGAGTGTCTTCCAACTTGGTTCCATTCTCCCTGTCACTTTCGGGTTCCCCAGTCAGTCATAGTTTGGTCTTTTCACATAGTCCCATATTTCTCAGAGTCCTTGTTCATTCCTTTTCATGCTTTTTTCTCTCATCTTTCCTTCAGATTTTATTTCAGTAAATTGACCTTCAGTATGTAATATCCTTTCTTCTGTTTGATCGATTTGGCTATTGATACTTCTGTATGCTTCACTAAGTTATGCTGTGTTTTTCAGCTCCATCAAGTCATTTATGTTCCTCTTTAAACTGGTTATTCCAGTTAGCAGTTCCTGTAATCTTTTATCAAGGTTCTTAGCTTCTTTGCATTGGGTTAGAACATGCTTCTTTAGCTCAGAGTTTTTTTATTACCCACCTTCTGAAGCCTACTTCTGTCAATTCTCTAACCTCATTCTTGGTCCAGTTTTGTGCTCTTGTTGGAGAGGAGTTGTGATCATTTGGAGCAGAAGAGGCATTCTGGGTTTTGGAATTTTCAGTGTTTTTGCACTGATTTTTCCTCATCTTCATGGATTTATCTACCTTTGATTTTGAGACTGATGACCTTTGGATGGGGTTTTTGTGTGGGGGTCTTTTATGTTGATGTTGTTGCTTTCTGCTTGTTAGTTTTTCTTCTAACAGGCCCCTCTTCTGCAGCTCTGCTGCAGTTTGCTGGAGGTCCACTCCAGACCCTGTTTGCCTGGGTATCTCTAGTGGAGGCTGCAGAACAGCAAAAATTGCTACCTGCTCCATCCCAGAGAGGCACCGGCCTGATGCCAGCTGGAGCTCTCCTATATGAGAGGTCTGTCAGCCCCTGTTGGGAGGTTTCTCCCTGTCCGGAGGCATGGGGGTCAGGGACCCACTTGAGGAGACAGTCTGTCCCTTAGCAGAGCTGGTGCGCTGTGCTGGGAGAATCCCTCTTGTCAGGATCAGCTGCTTTCTTCACAACCAGCAGGCAGGAACGATTAAATCTGCTGAAGCTGTGCCCACAGCCACCCCTTCCTTAGGGCAATGGGGGTTTTGTCTGTAAGGCCCTGACTGGGGCTGTTACCTTTCCTTCAGAGATGTCCCGTCCAGCGAGGAGGAATCTAGAGAAGCAGTCTGGCCACAGCCGCTTCGCCACACCCAGCCCAGACTTCCCAGCCTCCTTAGCACTGTCAGGGGGATAACTGCCTGTTCAAGCCTCAGTAATGGCGGATGCCCCTCCTCCAGCCAAGCTTGATCATATCAGGTCAACTTCAGACTGCTGTGCTTGTGGTGAAATTTCAAGCCAGTGGTTCTTAGCTTGCTGGGCTCTGTGGGAGTTGGACCCACCAAGCAAGACCACTTGGCTCCCTGGCTTCAGCCCCCTTTCCAGGGGAGCAAACGGTTCTGTCTCACTCTCATTCCAGGTGCCACTGGGGTATGAAACAGCCGCCCAGTTTTGTGCTTGAAACTCAGGGCCCTGGTGGTTTAGGCACACGGGGGAATCTCCTGATCTGCAGATTGCAAAAACCGTGGGAAAAGCATAATAACCAGTCCCTCACTGCTTTCCTTGGCTGTGGGAGGGAGTTCCCCAGCTCCTTGCGCTTCCTGGGTAAAGCGACACCCCATCCTGCTTCTGCTCACCCTCCATGGGTTGGACCCACTGCCTAACCAGTCCCAGTGAGATGAACTGGGTACCTCAGTTGGAAATGCAGAAATCATCCTCCTTCTGCATTGGTGTTGCTGGGAGCTGCAGACCGGAGCTGTTCCTATTTGGCTATTTATTACCTGAAAGTACTTATCTTCTTGGTTATTATTTGTCTTTTCCACTAGAATGTATGAGAGCAGGACCCTTGTCTCTTCTACTACGGTATACCTACCACCACTGAACAGTGCTTGGTATACATTAAACTGCCCAATAAATATTGAAGGAATGATTTCATATATTAAAAATATAAACGTACATATATTCATACCTGGATCTTTTTGCTGTAAAAAACAGAGGCTTGAGTCATTTTAAGTAATAAGGAATATATGATGAGGAGATACATGGAATTTTAACTAGAACTGGGAAACAATTAGGAATGTCTCTACAGGTGTGTTCTTCGTACCAGTTCATGTGGCCTTATGGTCTCCGCTATGGTGGTGCCCCTCTGTGTAGCTGCTCCTTCTTCTTTTCCAACCAAAAGACTGATTCTCTCTCTTCTCTAGTCCAAATCCTGAAGAAACCCAGTCTTGTTGGTTTAGCTAATTGCCATCACTTGTATTTGTCAACGCTTTTTATACCAGTCACCTGTTGATAGGACTGCCCTCAGAAAATATGCAAAATTGTAATCTAATCATTGGCTTCTGTCTGTGCACAGAATAGTGCATGCTGTCCCCAGAGCCATGGGCTCTGGGCAAAGGCTACTTAAGTCTGGATATGGCAGATATCATGACTATAACATATCCAGTATATATATAAGAATGTATTTATAGAGCACCTCACTTTGGCTTTAGACATCAGAGAAGGCTTCAGTGAGTGGGTAAAATTTGAGCTGAGTTAGAAGGAGTAGGATTTCATTCTCAATGATTTTCAGAAAGAGTAGGATAAGTAGCAGATAACTGAAGAAAACATTATATGTCTAATACATTGAGGCCTTGTAATATGGCTGTGTCTCAACATATGTAAGGGAATTATGCATGATGAGACACGCATGGCAGGTAGGGACCAGATGATATAAAATTTTGTATTCTCTGCTTAAGGAATTGAGCTTTTCCTACAGACCACATAGAGTGTTCTTCAGGGGTTTTAAACAGAGGAAGGGGTGCAATTTTAGAAGGATTATTTCTAATTGCACTTTAGAACTGGAGAATACCAGATAGAAAAAAAAAATGTGTATGATTCATTGGAGGAGCATAAGAAAGGAAACAGCAATTCTAGTTTTTGGGATCTTTTGTATTAATCCCCAAAAGAAACGCTGCACTGTGGCAGTGGTATGGATATTTTCACCAAGGAGGCTTGGATTAGTGAAATCTGGTGAGGTGAGGCATCTGGAGAGTCATACCAGACAGTTGTCTAGAATGTTTTTTTTTTTTTTTCATTTATATAAAGAAATACACAAAAATATAGTGGCAGCTGTGGCAGGGTGCAAATGGGCTGCTGGGGTGGTGCCTGCCTCCCTGTGGGAGTTAACCATAGTGGTTATATGTGCATATAGTGGCATATATGCCAATATGCCACTATATTTGTCTCTCTCTTCTGTCTTATTTGATTCTAAAATTCACTAACTATCCCCCTTTTCCCACCTTTTAACACCTGCAAAAGTGAGATGCAGCTGTATTCAATGGCTTGTCAAAGGTTAATAGGCAGCAGTTTTTCTTTTTAATGGTATGTAAAAGAATGATGCATCTTTTATTGGAGACAAATTCAATTCAAAGAAATACAGACATTGTGTTTGATTCATCTTTGTCACCTAAAAGATCAAAACTTTTATAAAGATGATCTTTGCCAAAATTTTATTTTCTGTTTGGAATAATTGGTTATAACTTTATTTCTGCAGTTCCTGCCTGGGTTATTTTCTTGGTATTAGTACGTGAATTTTTATGGAACCCAGTTTCTTAATATATAAAATTAAAGTCTTGGACTATATGATTTCAGTTTTATTGTTTTATATTCTCATAGTAAGTGCTCTTTAAATCTTTTGAAATGATACTGCAAGTGCTAAGCTAGAAAAATAATAAAAATCATAAAGAATAACTATAAAAGCATAGCTATTTATGTAAATTTAATGTAAAAGCACTGTCTTACAGGACAATATTGATTTTCTTTAAAAAAAATTTCATCAGAAATATCTTTTCTCCAGCAAAATAGTCAACACTAAGTTTGCGCAGCCTGTTTCTTTTTTGTATTACTCATGTTGTACCTGGCATAACATATAATAGAAGCTCCCTTACCTTCTAACTTAGTAGTTGGTTTGTTGACTGAGAGTTAGTAAAATAAGGAATCATAAAAAATACATACTTTAAAAATATTTGACTTTGACTTAATATAAATGTACATTATTCTTTATTTGTTATAATGCCAAGGTCTTTACTTTGAGCGAGTCTATTAATTTTTTGTTATCTTTGAAAGCTATGAAAGATAGTTTTTTGTTATCTTTCATGCATAAACCATATATTTGTTTAACTCATTCTTTATAATTTCCATTTTAAATGTCTTTGAAGAAGTGTGAGAACTGAGAGATCATTTTGATCTCCTTTTAATCTTCTTTGATTTTGTAGTTTTTCTGGCTTTTTATAATTACCTTACCTACCTCTAATTAAATAGCAGTGAATTTAACAACTCATCTCTATTGGGCCTTTCATATTCAGTTTAGGTGTTATAGAAACATTAACTCTTTATACTTTTATTTATCACTTTGGGGCATATGTAATTAAATTGTGCAATTATAATAACAGGTTGTGGCAAATATGATAGATTGGCTTAACATCTGTTGCACCTTCCTTTTGGTATGCCTTCCTGTATTGCAGAGGCTGGAAAACTAAAAACTAGTTCAGGATATGAGTTCGGTTCTGCTAATGATAACCACTTGTACAATACCTAAATTGGAAAATAGTGGGAGAAAAGGCAGTGCCTGAGGCATCTATTTTGTGGCTAAGAATCTAACAAGTGTAGTATGGGTATAGAGCCAACAATTCTGGCAGTCACTTCTGTCAAAGCTAAGGCAGGGTGTTGCTGCAGGCGGCAGCTCTGGCAATAACATTCTGGTCTCAGGATCTCAGCAAAGGGATGTGATTCTAAGACCAGCAGTAGATATAGCTGCTTCCTGATTGTCCAGTTTCCTAATTGTGACCAATGTAGCAAACCATTTCTGCAATTAGCTAAACCAATAAGATTGACTTTTTTTTCCAGAACTTGCACTGGAACATAGAGATCAGCTAATAGATAGTGATAGCAGAAAAGCAGTTATGCAGAGATATATGGTGCTGTTAGTGTTATTAATAATACAGATAACACTGTTTGCCTCCAAAACGTTTTATTTAGTCTCTTCTTAATATCAAGCCAACCAATTATAATAGTACTTTCTCTTTTTTATTTTCCTTTGGCTCTTACATTTTGACTTGCTTATGTATTTTAATAAATACAAGTGGAACCAAAATTGTCTTACTACCTTGCATATAATATTTCTTTTTTTTTTTTAATTTTCTTTTCTTTTTTTTATTATACTTTAAGTTCTAGGGTACATGTGCATAACGTGCAGGTTTGTTACATATGTATACATGTGCTATAATATTTCTTTAGATATTTGTTGAGCTTGAATTGTTGATATTTAATTTTCAAGACTTTTAACCATACATAAAAAATAATACTTTAAAAAAGATCAGTTTCTTAAACCTTTAGGGCACTTAACTGATTTTCTTAATTATACTGCCAATATCATTGGAAAATCAGATAAAATTCATTTAATCTGTATTTATTTACAAATATATTATTACAATTATGTTATGTTTAAAAGAAAACAAGAAAGTAAGCAAAGATATAGATGATATAAGGAGCAAATAACAAGTTTGAGTATGCACATGTGCATTTCTGTTTATACACACTCATATATTAACCAACAGGAGTGTACTTTGTTTTTCAAAGACCCATGAAAAACTTTCAAACATAGATATGTAGTGAAAACCCTCCCTACCACATACACACATACAAATCCCCCCCCCAAAACACATAAATTATATCTACAATAAAATACAAAATGACAAAGGATGAGCACATAAAAATTTTTAAACTATATTTTCAAATAACCCCTGAGATTAAAAAATGAATTGACAACTAAAATTAAAAACTCAAAATAAACACCATATCAAACTAGTAAGGTGCAGCCAAAATAGTATGCAGAACACTATGTCGTTTTTAATTAATAGAAAAGTAAAATTGAAAATAAGTAAATCAGTGTTGTTTACATTAATGACAGAGTAGGTACTGTAATAGGCTGCTTCTGAGAAAAACTAGAAAGTTCAGACAAAACTATAAAATCTTGACAAAATCTTAACAAAAATCAAATCTGTTTAAAGAAATTGGAATCTGTGAAAAGAATTATAGGGCAAAGACTAGGAATAGAAAGAAATCTAGGGATGTAAGTCTGCATTTGGGGCTGCTTTCCCTAGTTGCATCTCACTGTCCAAGAAGAGATGGAGAGAGGTTTAAAAACTGAGGAGAGCTTGAAACAAATTTACAGACTTAGAACAATAAAAAAAAATGAAGTTCAGCGTCCATCACACTTATGGATAGGTGTGTTAGGATCCTCAAAATGCCACTATACTTTTTAACGTATAATATCTAGCTCATATCTAGCACAAAAAGAATTAGGAACAGGAAGATTGAAGCTAACATGGTAACATTTGAAAAGAATCACTAGAAATAATAGGCAGTAAAAATAGATCC
This sequence comes from Piliocolobus tephrosceles, assembly GCF_002776525.5. Lineage (NCBI taxonomy): Eukaryota > Metazoa > Chordata > Mammalia > Primates > Cercopithecidae > Piliocolobus > Piliocolobus tephrosceles. The sequence goes on from NC_045436.1 coordinate 60,316,488, forward strand.
ACAGGGTTGGCCTTTAAAATGCTTTACCAATAGAAAACCAAACACCACGTGTTCTCACTCAAGTGTGACCTGAACAATGAAAATACACGTACACACAGAGCAGAACAACACATACTAGGGGCTGTTGGGGGGATGGGGGAGGAAAGCATCAGGATAAATAGTTAATGCATGTAGGGCTAATACCTAGGTGATAAGTTGTTAGGTGCAGCAAACCACCATGGCACACATTACCTGTGTAACAAATCTGCAGGTCCTGCACATGTATCCCAGATCTTAAAATAAGATAAAACTAAAATAAATAAATAAATAAATAAACGTGCTTAATATGGTCAGTGAAATAAGATATAATATTGAGAATTTTGTAAGAGAACTAGAAACTCTAAAAAAAGAACAAATTCTAGAACTGAAAAAAATACAACGATGGAAATGAGACATAACAAGATAATCAAATACAACTTAATTCAGAAGAAATATTTTAACTGAATATCAATATGAAGCAGAGAGACAAGAGGATAGAAAATATAAACCTGTATGATAGCCAACTAGATGCAGCCAGGTGGAGCAGCTGCCACTGGTGGACAGAGATGACTGGCGTACTCCTAGCAGATGCTCAGAAGGAAGGCACTGAGAGTGGATGGAAGAAAGACACAGAAGCTGCAATGAAGTGGGGGAAAACTGGGAATGCTACATGGGGGTACCACACACCTGGACTCATTCCTGGTCTCTGGTGGCTCCGGAGGAATGGGTGAGTTGAACTTTCAAGGAGCATGGGCCTCTGGAACCCTAGCAGGAGGACACCCTTCAACCATCATGGAGACTCAAGTTAGCAGGGAGAGGTTCCTGGAGAAGTGGTAGGGGCAGCAAGCCAGCTGATGTGAATCCCAGAGGGTTTGGTGCAGGAGCATGTGTAGTGGAGCATGGCCAGGGACAAGGTTCGACTTGCTGTCTTGCTATCTTAGGAGACTTTAGCCCTAGGAGAACTGTTCATCCTGATCTCTGCAGGGTGCACTTGCCCCAGCTCAGATAGGGCCAATCCAACTTGAGCACCCCTTGGTCTGCTCCCCTCTCCTGGGTACCCAGCCTGGCCATGCCTGCCTAAAGAACAGCCTCAGGTGCCCTGGGAGCCACATCATGGCTTCTGTGCTGGTGGACCATGCCTGACTGGCAGAGAGCTCCAGCAGAGTGGCCCCAACAACCATGCACTAGCCTACACACTCCCTCTGCACACCGCAGCTACCCCTGGACCCATGGCAACTCCCCACATCTGTCTGCTGATACGTGTCTGTGTGGGCAGGTTTTGCTTTCCTTGCCCCACCAGCACATGGGAGTGTAGTCCACTCCCCTCCAGTGGCTGACCACCATTGCAGACAGAGCCTTGGTGGGAACAGAGCCAGCCAGTCCCACCCTGCCAGCACTCCACTGTTGCACTAATACTTCCATGGGAGCAAAACTAGGCTGCTCAGAGAACAGCAGATCCTCCTCCACACTGAGCGACCACAGAGAAGGCACACAGACCTGTGCCTACCAGTGCCCCTCCCCTAAACCAGCACCACCACCTGCACAACCACCCACATAGTCACCAGCAGGGGCTCCCCACACCCATCCCAGATGAGTTGCCTCTGCCACTGTGGTTAATTCCCACAGGGAGGCAGGCACCCCAGCAGCCACTAGCAGCCTGCGACAGCTGCCACTACTGCTGTTGCTGACACATGTGAATGAGAACAGATCCCTCTCTCACTGCACCCTGAAACACTTTGGCTGACACTACCCATTAGAGTGTAGTGACCAGTGGTCCAGAAGCACCTGGAGCTCCCAGCACAGTGGATTTCTAACCTCATGGAGTGAGAGAACAATGTCAGGGCCCAATACAAGTCCCCAGAGTTAGAGCATACAGTCCAGATGTCAGGAGCTGAGCATTGGTCTCCTAATGTCTTTAAGAAATGAAACCAGTTAGCTAAATCTTCCCTATATGATGATCAAACCCTCAAAGTCATCAAATAGGATAAAAGAAAAAAAAAGTCATTGAAAGATCAGCAGCATCAAAGATTGAAGGTGGATAAACCCAAAAAGTTGAGAAAGAATCAGTGCAAGAATCCTGACAACTCAAAAAGCCACAGTACCTCTTTTCCTCTAATCAACCACATCACATATACAGAAAGGGTTCAGAACTGGACTAAGATTGTTAAAAATGACCGAAATAGAAATCAGAATATGCATGAAAACGAAGATCATTGAGCTACAGGAGTATGTTGAAACCCAATCCAAGGAAGCTAAGAATGATGATAAAACAATGCAGGAGCTGACCAGCAAAAATAGCCAGTATAGAAAAAACCAACTGACCTGATAGAACTGAAAAACATACTACAAGAATTTCATAATGCCATCACAAGTATTAAAAGCAGAATAGACCAAGTGGAGGAAAGAATCTCAGAGTTTGAAGACTGGATTTCTAAAACAAGACAATCAGACAAGAATAGAAATAAAAGAATGAAAAGGAATGAACAAAACCTCCAAGAAATCTGGGATTCTTTAAAGAGACAAAATCTATGACTCATAAGCATCCCTGAAAGAAATGGGGGGAAGGGAAGCAACTTGGAAAACATATTTCAGAGTATCATCCATGAGAATTTCTGCAACCTAGCTTAAGAGGGTAACATTCAAATTCAGGAAATGTAGAGAACCCTAGTAAGACACATTACAAGAAGATCATCCCCAAGACACATAACCATCAGATTTTCCAAGGTCAAAATGAAACAAAAAATGTTAAAGGCATCTAGAGAGAAAGGTCAGGTCACCTGCAAAGGGAAGATGATTAGACTAACAGCAGACCTCTCAGCAGAAACCCTACAAGCCAGAAGGGATTGGGGGCCAATAGTCAACATTCTTAAAGAAAAGAAATTCCAAGCCAGAATTTAATATCCAGCCAAAACAAGCTTCATAAGCAAAGGAGAAATAAGATCATTTTCACACAAGCAAATGCTGAGGAATTTCATTACCGCCAGACCTGCCTTACAAGAGCTCCTGAAGGTAGCACTAAATATAGAAAGGAAAGATCATTATCACCCACTACAAAAACACACTGAAGTACACAGACCAGTGACACTATAAAGCAACCACATAAACAAGTCTGCAAAATAACCAGCTGACATGATGACAAGATCAAATCCACAAATATCAATACCAACCTTGAACGTAAATGGGCTAAATGCCTCAATTAAAAGGCACAACCTTAGCAAACTAATGCAGGAACAGAAAACCAAATGCTGCGTGTTCTCACTTATAAGTGGGAGCTAAATGGTAAGAACTTACGAGCACAAAGAGGGAAACAACAGACACTGGGATCTACTTGAAAGGGGAAGGCGGGAGGAGGGAGAGGAGCAGAAAAGATAACTACTGGATACTGGGCTTAATACCTGGGTAATGAAATAATATGTACAGCAAACCCCTGTGACATGCATTTACCTATGTAACAAACCTTCACATGTACCCCAAAAGTAAAATAAAAGTTAAAAAAAAAAAGAAGTAAAGACACAGAATGGCAAACTGAATAAAGAACCAAGACCCATTGGTATACTGTCTTTAAGAGTCCTATCTAACATGCAGTGACACACATGGACTCAAAATAAAAGGATGGAGGAAAATTTACCAAGCACATGGAAAACAGAAAAAAAGCAGGAGTTGCAGTCATAATTTCTGACAAAACAGACTTTAAAATGAAAAAGAGCAAAAAAAACAGAGGCATTACATAATGGTAAAAGGTTCATTTCAATTCCGCAAGAATATCTAACTATCCTAAATGTATATGTACCCAACACAGGAGCACCAGATTCATAAAGCAACTTTTTAGAGACCTTCAAAGAGACACAGACTCCCAAAACAGTAATAGTGGAAGTCTTTAACACCACACTGAAAATATTAGACTGGCCATCAAGACAGAAAATTAACAAGGACGGGGCGGAGCAAGATGGCCGAATAGGAACAGCTTCAGTCTCCATCTCCCAGCGCGAGCGACACAGAAGACCGGTGATTTCTGCATTTTCAACTGAGGTACTGGGGTCATCTCACTCGGGAGTGCCGGACAATCGGTGCTGGTCAGCTGCTGCAGCC
>NC_045436.1:60340594-60439786 GCF_002776525.5 Piliocolobus tephrosceles
TTTTAAGGGAATGCTTCCAGTTTTTGCCCATTCAGTATGATTTTGGCTGTGGGTTTGTCATAAATAGCTGTTATTATTTTGAGATACATTCCATCAATACCAAATTTATTGAGAGTTTTTAGCATGAAGGGCTGTTGAATTTTGTCAAAGGCCTTTTCTGCATCTATTGAGATAATCTTGTGGTTTTTGTCTTTGGTTCTGTTTATATGCTAGATTATATTTATTGATTTGCATATGTTGAACGAGCCTGGCATCCCAGGGATGAAGCCCACTTGATCATGGTGGATAAGCTTTTTGGTATGCTGCTGGATTCAGTTTGCCAGTAATTTATTGAGAATTTTTGCATCGATGTTCATTAGGGGTATTGGTCTAAAATTCTGGTTTTTTATTGTGTCTCTGCCAGGCTTTGGTATCAGGATGATGTTGGCCTCATACAATGAGTTAGGTAGGATTCCCTCTTTTTCTGTTGATTGGAATAGCTTCAGAAGGAATGGCGCCAGCTCCTCTTTGTACCTCTGGTAGAATTTGACTGTGTATCCATCTGGTCCTGGACTTTTTTTGGTTGGTAGGCTATTAATTATTGCCTCAATTTCAGAACCTATTGGTCTATTCATGGATTCAACTTCTTCCTTGTTTAGTCTTGGGAGAGTGTGTGTGTCCAGGAATTTATCCATTTCTTCTAGGTTTTCTAGTTTATTTGCATAGAGGTGTTTATAATATTCTCTGATGGTAGTTTGTATTTCTGTGGGTTCGGTGGTGATATCCCCTTTATCATTTTTTATTGCATCTATTTGATTCTTCTCTCTTTTCTTCCTTATTAGTCTTGCTAGCGGTGTATCAATTTTGTTGATCTTATCAAAAACCAGCTGCTGGATTCATTGATTTTTTGAAAGATTTTTTATGTCTCTATCTCCTTCAGTTCTGCTCTGATCTTAGTTATTTCTTGCCTTCTGCTAGCTTTTGAATGTGTTTGCTCTTCTTTGGTCTGTTTTTAATGGAAAATACAAATTCTGCTAGAAAATATATTACAGAATTAATAATGTTTTTTTTCAGAGGACTTGGGGTATCTTTTCTAAAACTTGTTGTATTTCTCTATTGGTCATTTTCTCTATTAAGTAAACATTTCATATAGGAAAAATAAATATTGTAAAAAACACTGTTAGATATTTAAAAATAAAAACTTCTATCTTAACCAATACTTGTAAGTTTTTAATTAGAGAATAATTTTCAAGCTCTGTCCTTTTTGGGAGTAATTAATTTTTTTGTTTCTAAAGAGTTTACCTCCTCAGTTTTATTGTGTTTGATGAACTTTGTTTACAATAAATATGTTCTGACATTAAGATTTAAGTTTTCTTGTTTCAAAGGAGATTTGTAATATTAGCAAATCATTCATTCACTTCTAAATGTTTTAGGTAGATGGTTGTAGTTTGTTTTGTTATTTTCACTTTGAAATGTATTTACTATATTTTCTGCTTATAGTCATATTAAATAAGAGTGTTTTCTGAAAATGTACCTTTTTTCTCTGAAGTATTATTTTAAATTAAAACAATCATTCCTTTAAGTTGTACCTTCCTTGCCTTTATTTTGTAGTTGTTTTAAAGCATGAAATATCTGCAGTTTACTTTAATGTTAAGATTAAAGTCGAATTTAAGCCTTTCAGTGTTATTGTTGAGCTTATATAAGGATGTGCTGAAAAATAAAGTTACTGATATTTTGGTTTTATAGCCAGTGACCATTTTCTTCTCTTTGCTTGTTAACTGGAATTAGTAAGAAGTCCAGTGAGTTTTGCGAAACACACTGAAGAAAATAGCAAATAACTCTACAAGATTTAATATGTAATTTTCATTTAATTAACTGGATGTACGTAGCTATTTTAGAATTTTTCTGAATGGCTTGTTTTATTATTTAATAAGGAATAATACCTGAATTTTACTCTTTTGAAAAATTTTTGAAAAATTTTGAAAACTTAAATCCTCTCTAGGACAAACTGAATCATGCTTCAATTAATTGTGATTGATTTAATGCATTTGAAATTGTTACATAATCTTTTTATTCTTACAGCACAATATTTAATGGTAATTAAACACTTCTAATTTTTTATTTGATGTCTACTTAAAAATGGTTTTGTGTAAAGAGTTGTTGTTGACCCAAATGTTTATTTAATTGACCTCAAAACAGTAATTACTGTTACTAAAATGACTTGAGACTATCGTGTTATCTGTTTGTTTCAAAGGTTGCACAGTGAATTAAAAGATGCTGTTGAAAAACAATGGGAGGCCTTTCCCCTTGGCACAGAGATAGGAACTGATACATATGCAGATGATGAAACAGTCAGAAACCTTCAAGAACAATTGCAACTAGCCAATGAAGTGAGTGTCATGTATTTTTAAAAATTATATTCTGAATTAACATGCCTTTTAAAAATTCATGTTAATCATTATTTATGGATAACAAAATCATAAAATTGTAACACGATGATTTTCTACAGTTTACAAGAATCGTTACAGATAGCAAAACTTGTAATAAATACTCTCACTGTTATAAATATACTTGCCAAATACCCTCACTGGTTGTTAAAAATGTGTTTAATTAAATCATAAAGCTTTTAACATGATTTTTTTTCTTATGAGAATATTATTTTCTTTCTTTCTTTTTTAATTATACTTTAAGTTGTAGGATACATGTGCAGAATGTGCAGGTTTGTTATATAGATATCACGTGCCATGGTGGTTTGCTGCACCCATCAACCCGTCATCTACATTAGGTATTTCTCCTAATACTATCCCTCCCCTAGCACCCCACTCCACGACAGGCCCTGGTGTGTGATGTTCCCCTTCCTGTGTCCTTGTGTACTCATTGTTTAACTCCCAGTTATGAGTCAGAACATGCAGTGTTTGGTTTTCTGTTCCTATGTTAGTTTACTGAGAATGATGGTTTCCAGCTGCATCCATGTCCCTACAAAGGACACAAACTCATCCTTTTTCATGGCTACATAGTATTCCATGGTGTACATGTGCCACATTTTCTTTATCCAGTCTATCATTGATGGACATTTGGGTTGGTTCCAAGTCTTTGCTATTGTGAATAGTGCTGCAATAAACATACATGTGCACGTGTCTTTATAAGAGAATAATTACACAGTAATGGGATTGCTGGATCAAATGGAATTTCTGGTATCATATCCTTGAGGAATTGCCACACTGTCTTCCACAATGGTTGAACTAATTTACACTCCCACCAACAGTGTAAAAGTGTTCCTATTTCTCCACATCCTCTCCAGCATCTGTCATTTCCTGACTTTTTAATGATTGCCATTCTAACTGGTGTGAGATGGTATTCCATGGTCATTTTGATTTGCATTTCTCTGATGGCTAGTGATGATGAGCATTTTTTCAACAAACATATGAAAAAAAGCTCATCATCACTGGTCGTTTGAGCAGCTATGTTAAATATATCCTGTTTTCAACTGTAATTTTTTGTAAATTTTATTCATAAGGGAATTTTATTTTAATTTACAATGTTACATCCCAGATGTTTCATATCTTGTATGGGTTTAAATCCCCATTCTTCTACTTTTCAGCTGTGTGATCATAGAAAAAACTCTTGTGCCTCAGTTTCCTCATTTATAAATGGGGGCTACAAATTCTAAATTATAATTTTGATTTGATAATTTTCTGAAAATTCAGTTTTATTTCCTGAAAATTTGGTTTTAAAATTCTATAATTATGAAAGTGATACTTTAGGTAAGTCAGAAAGGCTATCTTTAGCTTGATAAGGAACATGTATTTAACACTAATTTTTTTTAAAGTATGAATGGAAAGAATTTTTAAATGTGATGAAAGAAAGAAAGAATGAAAACATGCTGTTTGTTCTAGACTAGGAAAGATTTATAATTTATTTCATAGGAGTAAATAGAAATTAATTTAGGCTTATATGTCTAGCACATATGTAAGTTAATAAATTTGCTTATTTATCAATATCGTTATTATCATTACTGAACAGCAAGACTCACAAATAAGAATTAAAATTATGTGCAAAAGGTGCTGTGTACTATAAATATATTGCTTTAGGAGCTAATAGCAATAACACAGTACTAAATATCTAGCTTAATATTTTTAGTTTAAAATATTTTTCTGTTACAGTATGATTTGTAAAAATCTTTCTAGAAGTCAGTTTGGCAAGAAGAGCCTTAGAAATGTTTGCACTATTTGATGCAGTAATTAGATGATGACACCACATAGATTTTATGAATTTGTTCTAAAGAACTGAATATAAAAATTTTTGAATAAATATGTTCATTATAATATTTATTGTAATGAAACATTTGACATAGTTTAAAAATCTTAAATATGGAATCAGTTAAATTGTAGTTTGTCCAAATAATAAGCATACCATTTTTAAAAATTATGTAGTGTACATCATAATCACTTGAGGACTTTTTGAAACATGGATTTCCGCTCTGCCTCCCCATCCCACCACCACCCCAGTTTCTGATTCAAGAAGTCCGAGATAGAGCTCAATAGTTTACATCTCTAACAGTTCTGAGGTGTTGCTGATGATGCTGGTCCTTTAAGAATCTGGGTTGTATAACTACTAGTCTAGGTGATTTTTGTCATCAGACAGGTCTGGAGAAACAGTGGGACATTTTGAGGTATGAGGCATTTTTACGACCATTTTACTGAAAAGAAAACTTGAGTCTTAAGAAAATGAAGTGAATTATCCAGGACCATTTGGCCAGGAATTAGAGATCACACCCATATCTTCTGGCTCCAGATTCTGTGTTTATCTACAAATTTTAAAACCACTTTTAAAATTTTTAATTTGTCTTCAGTTTTTTTTTTTTTTTTTTTAATTTTAGACAAAACTAATCTATTGTGTTAGGAACACAAGGAAATAGTTATTTAGGAGAAGAGTATAGTAACTGGAAGAGATCACAAGAGGGGCACCTGGCTTCTAGGTGATGGTAATAATGTTCTCTCTCTTGAACTGGGTGCTGGTTACATGAGCGCACTTACTTTGTAAAAATGTACAATTTGTTCGTTTTCTGAATGCATGATATACCTCAGTGTTCTCCAAGGTGCCTTACGTTTTTGTGGGTTACATATCTATCAGTATTTATTGTATTACAAATTAAAACTGAGACTTAAAAAAAAAAAGTAGGAGCATAAGCACACAGTCCATTAGCCCTTAGAACAAGGATGACATCACATCATATAAACTCTAGAAAACTCCACTGTACATTTGTGAGAGGATGAGAGTAAAAATGCGAATAGTGTTAACATATTATTCTGAAGATAAATTTGACTTCAAGGACTTTTCAAAGTCTAAGAGTTTCTGTACCACACTTAGATAATACTATGTGCAAATAATAGTTAGTGACCTGAGAAAATTCTCATTATAAAATGGCAAGTAAAAATAGCCCGCTATATGGTCCCTAATTTTGTTAAAATAATTACAAAATTCTTTCTCAGCATCACATTTATAAACATGAATGCATCAACATTTAAAAAGATGACTATATCTAGATGTTAGCAGTGTTTATCATCAGGTAGTAAAATTATAGCTGATTCTGATTTTCTCCTGTTTTTCTCTGTATTTTCCTAATTTTCCACAATGAAAATTTATTACTTCTATGATCAGGAAAAAAATATTGTGCTTTACCAGGGGACAGTTTTCTTCTTCATCAGTTTCTAGGGCTTATACTTTCTTGTGGAACAAAGAACATGGTTTAAGTCTACATCTCTGTTAAGGATTTTAATTTTAGCTAAATCTGAGTAAAAACATAATTTCAAAATAAGGAACTTTATGTCTTCAGGTTTACTTTCTAATAAATTATTAATAAAACTTCATATCAAAAATATTATAACTATAATACCATCTTTACACAGTTCTGTTTTATTTTATGACTTTATAAGAATTTATTCTATAAAAGAAAAGGATCCATTTGTACTATACAATAAATAGCCTGCTGATAATTTAATGAGTTATCCAAATTTTTTAATAGGAGAAAACTCAGGCTGTGGAACTCTGGCAGACTGTTTCTCAGGAGTTGGACAGACTACACAAGCTTTACCAGGAACATATGACTGAGGCCCAAATTCATGTATTTGAAAGTCAAAAACAAAAGGTAATCTTGGATTTCATTGTTTTCTTGTATATCGGTAAGAAATTGCACTCTGAAGAAACTGTTTTAGAGGGGAACATCTAAGACTCTACCCTATAGCATTTAGAATTTCTAATCACTTTATTATTTATGTTAATAATATGTAGATCTTTGATGGTTACACTCTTGAAAGGTAAGATAATTAGAGAACTGGACAGTGATCATTTGGTTCTATAATGTCAGCAATGAAAGCTCAATTTAGTGCTAAAAAGCAGCTTTAACATTTTGTATAAATAAACCTTCAAAGTTTTTATTTGCTTCATTTCCTACCTGACTTTTAAAACAAAACAAAACAAAATTGTTCATTAGTTTATAGCCAGTGAAGAAACCTGCTCAAATACAGTGAGAGCACTATGTAAAATCAAAATGTTAATACCCTTAAATGTGACCTGTTACTAAAATAGGTGTCAACTTTATCTACCATAAATTAATCAGAATATAATTTTACAATAGGAAGCAATCTTGGTGGTTATTAAAAGACTTTTTTCTATCCAAAGCAAGAATCATTCTACACTCTTTCAAAGTGGACAAGTAGCTTTAGCTCTTGCTTTACACGTCTATTGACAAGAACTCATTATCTCACAAGACCATCCATTCCATTGGGAAATCTACCTCTTTTATTCTTCTGTTGGTTCTTTTATTGCTAGGTGCATTGAGCACTGTGGAGGAATTCTAATTCTGACCTCTTTTCTATATATTTTGAGAGGCAGCTCTTTAAATAATTTGGTTTTCTATACCTCTCTTCAGCTCTCATTTACAGACTTTTCAAATTCTGGTTTATGAATATTCCTATTATTATAATTATAATTAGAAATGTCTACCTAAAGAAATTGTAAAAATACTTGCATGATGCTTTACAGTTCACAAAATGATTTTTCTATACATGCCCTGGCTTGAAAAAATGTTCACGTGTAATCAATCTGATTTGTTGGACTTTTGCTTCTGAGATTTAAAAACCATTTTTCATATTAAGTTATTTGATTGCTGTTTCCTCATATAGGTCAGTCAACTAAGCCCACAAGGTTGGGTTTTTGTTTTGTTTTCACCTGAATAATATCATTCTTTTACTGTAGCTATATAGTTTGATGGGTCCTTATACGAGACTTTACAAATAACACTTCATTCTTTTTTCCCTGGTCATCTATTTAATTCTGTCATTCAGTATATTTACAGCCTCTCCCAACTTTGTGTCATCTTTACAAATAATATTTAATAGAATTATAACAGCTAATCAAACAATTTTTAAAATGTGGGGCATGAGAATTTTTTTAAAAAGGATGGGCAGTAACTCCTGTGCCATGGTTTGTATTATAGGTTTTGAGTAGGTTTGAAAGCGACATTCCAGTATTGGACAAGGTCTCTCTAGCATTTAGAATTTCTAATCACTTATAATTTTTTATGATCTATTTCTTCGAGTTTTAAAATAATATTTAATAATTGATTTCTAGAAATAATTATTTGACATAAACAGCTACATTTATTTCAGCATTGCCACTTTAATTTTTTAATCATTTAAAAAATTTCTTAGTTTTCCAACTACTAATTCACACAGTAGTAAGAAGAAACACTACCAATTTTATCTAAACTTAGGCATAATGATTTTAGACTTGATTTTAGTTTAATTTTAAATATGGGTTATAAACAACAAAATGCTATTTATGTACTCCCCTTATCTTCCCACTGTAGGATCAGCTTTTCGATTTTCAACAACTGACCCAGCAACTTCATGTTACTAATGAGAACATGGAAGTGGTAAGTACACTTACATAAACTAGAAATTGTTCCTATAAATAATCATATTTATTTATGATAATATAAATCAACAACAAGAAAGCATGCTGCATGAAATTAGATAGGCAGTACTCTTTTTTCTTTTGCTTTTGCTTTCTTATTCAATAGCATGACATAGTTTACAGTACCTTTTAGATATCTAACATCTCTCTGAAATATATCTTAATCTGGAAATCCTCTTAGGATTCTTAGTAAGGTCTCCTTAGACTAATCTAGACAGTGAGCTCCTCAAGAGTAGAGCACATGCTTATATTTTTTTATTTCATCTGACATACTGCCAGGTATTTAATAAGAATAGTGTAATTGTTTAATAAATTAATAGCCCATTTCCTAAAAAATTTTAGGAAACTAAGGACCATGTGTTGGTATGATACTCCTAAATTTCCCTATAAGTTCTTCCTAAAATAAATAGAATTAATCTTCTCAATTCTGTTCTTTACCTTCTTATTCTCTCACTTTTGTTTTCTTTACTTTCTTGGAATGTTATTTTTACCTCATTGTTGAGTAATAGAATTATGACACTTCAGGTAATTCCACTCTCTTTCCCTTCTTCATTCTTGCCTAGTTACTCTGCTAATTCTTGTTAGTACCTAATAAAAATGTCTTTGTATAACAGTGGATTTGTGCCATCAAAAGTAAGTATCCAATTTTATTCTACTTTAAAAATTTTTCTTTTTAACCGTGTAGAAAATTATTAAACCAACCTGTACCTATTCTGTTTAACATTTGAAATGTCTAATCACATACAGTTTTTGATAATATATTATGCTTCTTGGAGTTTTAAAATACTAGTACTCCAGAACAAAATGGTTACTGATTTCTGTAATTAAGAAAGGCATTGTTTAATTTAATATATTTCTACATGGAATTAGTGCTTTAACCTAGTATCATAATTATTCATTACTTCTTCAATATGTCTCCTAGAATTGGAATTATATCATTCTTTGATATGTCATACTGCAGAGCCCCTATTTTATTATGATTTTGATGAAAGAAAGTCATGGGAAAAGGATGTTATATATTCCAAGGGAATATGTTAAAAATTTCTAAGGCAGAAGTAGTGTTGGTTCCAGGTCGAAGCTAAGAATAAACTGGATACAAGAAAACTGATAAAGAAATGGCATGATGGATAAAAGAGAGTTTTATAAAAATATAGAAAAGACTGTATAGGTGGTTAAGATAAAAGTAAGTGGTTGAAAGAAATTTTAAAATTTAACTTTTTCTTAATGTATATAATGAATAGCAAAGAAGACTGATAAGTATAAAGGGGGCAAGCAAAGTGATAAGATCTTGTACATCTCAAAGAGCATTCAGAGCATAGTTATAGGGGCAAGTTTGAGTCCAGATCAAACTTGAAGAAAAGTTCCCTTTAAAAATCAAGCAGTTTCCAACAAAAAATTTTCTGATTACATGAATAAACTGATTAAATGAATAGATTCTTATAGATGTAGAATAAATTGATGAGTACGCAGTGAGTAAATAAACTATCTTTCAATGTAATTTCACTAACATGGCAGAGTAGGACACCCTGGACACTCCTTCTCCCCACAGATACACGAATTCAGCAACAATTCATGGACAAATTTCCTCTGCGACAAACCAGAAACTAATGGAAATGTTCTCACCTCCTAGAAAATTGGAAAACCAGACTCACCAAAGCTAGCAGGGAGATTTGAGACCCTCTCTTGCTAGACACCCTGTCCCCAGTGCCGTGCCATGTGATCAAAAAAGAGACCCCTTAGCTCCCAGCTTCACCCGGGGGAAGGAAGGGATTAGGTATGTGCATTCATCACCCCAAATTTTCTGAGGGTGGTCCCCAGAATCCTGGCCTCTATCTTGCCAGTCTTGGAGCTCACAGATCCAGCATAGTTTGACCAACCAAGGGAGAATGGAGGCATTGATTTGGACTGATAGATGGCATTGGTCCTGTGCTCTTCTCAGCACAGAGTAAGTAGATGAAAATTCAGTTCTCAGCTTCCCCCCAGGGAGGGCAGAAGTTGATCCAGCACTGCAGCTTCTCTGGGGCAGCCCAGAGAAATAGCATCTGTCTCACGAAGCTCTAATAGGTCCAGCACAGTCTAGCCACATAGGAAAGAACAGAAATAGCAGATTGGGCTGATACATGCTATAGTTCCCTACCCCCCAGCTCATCACAGAGCAAGCAGCTGCCAGCATCTCCCTGGGGAGGGAAAGAGTTTGTAGAGGCCTGCTGAATCTCTGGCCAGCTGATTGGTGGGAGTCTTCTCTTGTATAAGGCTAATCCGTGAAGACTGGGAGAGGTGCCCACTTTCTCTAATGCATGGACATAAGCACAAAGTCAAGGAAAAATGAAGAACCAGCTAAAGATGTTCCATACAAAGAAATAAGATAAATCTCCAGAAACCAATCCTAATGAAAAGAAGGTATGAATTACCTGATAGGGAATTAAAAATAATTCTCTTGAAGATGCTCACCACAGTTAAAAGAACAATGCACGAACAAAGTGAGAATTGCAAAAGAGAAAAAATATTAAAAAGTAGCACAAAAATCATGGATCTAAAGAACACAATAACTGAATTTAAAATAGTGTTGGGAAGTCTAGATATTCATATTCACAACATGATTTTGGACCCTTATCTTACACAACACACAAATATCAACCCAAAATGGATTAAAGACTTAAATCTAACACCTCTTACCTATAAAGTTCATAGAAGAAAACCTAGGGGAAAAGCTCCATGGCATTGGTCGTGGCAATGATTTCATGGATATGGCACCAAAAGTACAGACAGCAAGAAAAAAGTAATCAAGTGGGACTACATCAAACCAAAAAGTTTTTACACAGCAAACGAAATCAGCAGAGTGAAAAGGCAGCCAATGGAATGGGACAAAATATTTGCAGACCATATATCCAATAAGGGAATAATCTCCAAAGTATTTAAGGAATTTCTATAACTCAATAGTAAAAAAAAAAAAAAAAAAAAAAACACACACACACAAAAAGCCTAATAACTTGATTTTTAAATGAGCTAAATACTTAAGTAGATATTTTTCCAAGGCAACAGGTATGTGAAGAAATGCCCAATGCTCGATATCACTAAACATTAGGGAAACATAAATACTAAAACTACAATGAAGTATCACCTCACACGTGTCAGAGGGATTATTATCAAAACAAACAAATAAGATAACACGTGTTGAAGAGGATGTGGAAAAATTGGAAACCTTGAACATTTTTGGTGGGATTGCAAAACGTTGCATCTGCCGTGGAACACAGTATAGAGTTTCCTCAAAGCAATAAAGATATAACTACCATATGATCCAGAAATCCCTTTTCTGAATATTTATCCCAAAGTATTGAAATTAAGATCTTGAAGAGATGCTAGCACTCCTGTGCTTATTGCAGCATATTCACATTAGCCAAGATATGAAAACAACCTAAACGTCCGTCAAAGAGGAGTGGATTAAAATGTATAAATGGACAGTGGAATGCTATTCAGCCTTTAAAAAGAAGGAAATTATACAATATGTGATAACATGAATAAACTTTGAGAGCATTAAATGAAATAAGCCAGTCACAGAAAGATAAACACTGTATGATTTTACTTATATGGAAGTATCTATAGTAGACAGATTTATAGAAACAGATTGGAATGGTGACTACCAGGGCCTATGGGGAAAGAAATAGGGACTTACTAATCAACACACTTGAAGTTTCAGTCAAACAAGATGAATAACCTTTAGAGATCTGTGCAGTATTTTACCTGTAGTCAACAATTACGTATTGTACACTTAAACATGTTTTAGAAGTGTATAACTCATGTAAGTATTCTTACTACAAATTGACACAAATGTCTGTCTTTACCAATGCAAATTAGTAATATGTAACAGATATGCTCTGACATGAATGGTACATAAAAGTACATATTTCTATTTATTATGATGTAGATATATTATAATTTCACATTTCCTATAGGTTTGCTTTACTGAAATGTTTTTTAAGATTTGCTCATCTCTATAATTTACTCAAAAATATTTAATTGCATACTAACTATCTTGCCGGAAACTATAGGTTCTCTAAGTTGCAGAAATGCATCAACCATGAAATCTGTGTCTCCTTGGTAAAACAGGCTGACATATGAAATAATCAGTGAAAAAGGTGCTAAATAGATGATGGTTGAAAAGGATGCTTCCCTACACCTTCTTGAGTCTCTTAATTATAGTACATAATTTTCTTTATGGTCATAAATATAGAACAACTATTCCATATTCAGATGCAGTTGTGGAGCTCTTACTAGGCTTGCTAGCAAGTTAAGGACCTTGGTTTCCAGCACTAGATTCTTAAAATGCAGAATTTTAGCTTATTTTCTTCTGTTAAGTCCTCTATGAAATCTGTCTTTGAGGTGTTCCCAAATGGTCAAAAACACAAGCATTAATTACGCTAGTGCCAAGACAGTATATATAATAAAACACTAGTTGTGCCTGTGATGTACTCAATCATGTGCCAGGCACTGGCAGTTCTGGGAAAAGCTGATCCTTTAAAAAGGCTCATATTTTAATCAGGAATACCTACACTTTAATATTTAAATATAATGTGCACTGTAAAGATATGTATTAAGTTTTATCAAAATGCAGAAAGGAAACAGTAAATTCTACCTGAGAATGAGTAAAACACACATGGTATTGAGGAATGAATGCAGACAGAATGAGGACATCCTGAGCAGAGGAAAATACGATAGTATGTTTGATTTTTGTTTTTTGTTTTTTGTTTTTTTTTTTATTTTTTTACTTTTTAATTATTATTTTTCCATAAGTTACTGGGGATACAGGTGGTATTTGGTTACATGAGTAGTTCTTTGGTGGTGATTTGTGAGATCCTGGTGCACCTATCACCCAGGTGGTATAAACTGCACCATATTTGTTGTCTTTTATCCTTCACTCCTTCCCACTCTTTCACGCAAGTTTCCAGAGTCCATTATATCATTCTTATGCCTTTGCATCCTCATGACTTAGCTCCCACATATCAGTGGGAACATACAATGTTTGGTTTTCCATTCCTGAGTTACTTCACTTAGAATAATAGTCTCTTTCCATTCCTGAGTTACTTAGAATAATAGTCTCCAGTCTCATCCGGGTCATTCCAAATGCTGTTAGTTCATTCCTTTTTATGGCTGAGTAGTATTCCATTGTATATATACACTACAGTTTCTTTTTTTTTTTAATTAATTAATTTATTTTTTATTATACTTTAAGTTCTAGGGTACATGTGCATAACGTGCAGGTTTGTTACGTATGTGTACTTGTGCCATGTTGGTGTGCTGCACCCATCAACTCGTCAGCGCCCATCAACTCGTCATTTACATCAGGTATAACTCCCAATGCAATCCCTCCCCCCTCCCCCCTCCCCGTGATAGGCCCCAGTGTGTGATGTTCCCCTTCCCGAGTCCAAGTGATCTCATTGTTCAGTTCTCACCTATGAGTGAGAACATGCGGTGTTTGGTTTTCTGTTCTTGCGATAGTTTGCTGAGAATGATGGTTTCTAGCTGTATCCATGTCCCTACAAAGGACACAAACTCATCCTTTTTTATGGCTGCATAGTATTCCATGGTGTATATGTGCCACATTTTCTTAATCCAGTCTGTCACAGATGGACATTTGGGTTGATTCCAAGTCTTTACTATTGTGAATAGTGCCGCAATAAACATACATGTGCATGTATCTTTATAGCAGCATGATTTATAATCCTTTGGGTATATACCCAGTAATGGAATGGCTGGGTCATATGGTACTTCTAGTTCTAGATCCTTGAGGAATCGCCATACTGTTTTCCATAATGGTTGAACTAGTTTACAATCCCACCAATAGTGTAAAAGTGTTCCTATTTCTCCACATCCTCTCCAGCACCTGTTGTTTCCTGACTTTTTAATGATCGCCATTCTAACAGGACATAGGCATGGGCAAGGACTTCATGTCTAAAACACCAAAAGCAACGGCAACAAAAGCCAAAATTGACAAATGGGATCTAATTAAACTAAAGAGCTTCTGCACAGCAAAAGAAACTACCATCAGAGTGAACAGGCAACCTACAGAATGGGAGAAAATTTTTGCAATCTACTCATCAGACAAAGCGCTAATATCCAGAACCTACAAAGAACTCAAACAAATTTACAAGAAAAAACAACCCCATCAACAAGTGGGCAAAGGATATGAACAGACATTTTTCAAAAGAAGACATTCATACAGCCAACAGACACATGAAAAAATGCTCATCGTCACTGGCCATCAGAGAAATGCAAATCAAAACCACAATGAGATACAATAGTATGTTAAAAATATGAAGTCAATGAGCTCAAATAGAGCATGAGAGAAGCACAGTGAAAGCTATCTCAGGGACTTTAGTTGGAGAAATGTAAGCATGATATGTTGGGACAGGATTAAATCAAAACTATTAAGATCAATCAGGAGAAACCATAATATATAAAGAAAAGGGATAAGGAATTTGAATCATCATGGATAAAACCAGCAGTTATGGAAGAAAATCAATTCCTTTAGGAAAAGTTGTTCTACATTTAGAAGACTACTTCATATCTTACTGTGGATTTCTCCAGAAGTTGACCTTCAGGAAAAAGTTCCAAAATATGTCATTTATTTAGTAAGTAATGCCAGGGAGCACCAGTAAGAAGGTGGGGAAGTGGTACCAAAGAGAAGAGAAGACAGTCAATAAAAGGCTTTTTAAAATTAAGGAAGTTAACACTGTGAGTAACTAAAACTTAATGAATTCTGAAAGACAGTGTGAAACACAAGCCTCAGAGTTACTTCACCCATGCAAGAAGGGAGTTTGGGTTTTTTATATGCTAGTTCCCTTCAGACATGTCAGGCTACTCAGAACAGGGTGGAACATTAGTTCTGTAACACTTATAGATTTATGCACAGTTGGATAGATGAGATAGCCAAAGAAAGCCGTAAGACAGGAATGCAGGTATAGGTAGTTTCAAGTGAAGCAGGTATCCAATGAAGTAGTAAAGGCAAGGAAAGGTTACATTTTACCCTCAAAAAATCTAATCATTATCATAAATCTTACTAAATTTTTTTTTCTACTTGTATGTCTGATGTGTCATCTTTAAAGATACGGTTATTAAATATTCTAATACTGATACTTTTATTTTTCTTGTGGCAGACTAACCAACAGTTTCTGAAAACAGTAACTGAACAAAGTGTGATGATCGAACAACTCCGAAAAAAACTTAGGTATTTTCAAAAATGAGTTTCATTATTTCATTGTTAATTATTTTTCTTCAAGGGAGCTGATGATGCTGTAATTTTCCCTATGGGTGTTTTTTTCGCTTCCTTTTGTTAAGCTTCTGTCAATATCTTCTTGTGTGTGTGATCGGTTAGGATGGGAAGAAACTGAAACCAAGATTATTAGGAGATAACTGTGATATACAGTCAGACCTCTAAATACACAGATGTTCAAGTCCCTTATATAAAATGACATAGTATTTATATATAACCTATGCACATCTTCCCATATACTTTAAGTAATCTGATTTTGATTATTTTTATTGTTTTAAAAATATGTTCAATCTGCAATTGGTTGAACCCACAAATGGGGAACCCACAAATCATTTGAGCATTTTTTCGTATACATATTGTCCATTTGTATGTCTTCTTTTGAGAAATGACTATTCGGATATTTTGCCCATTATTTGTTCTTTTTCTTCCTCTTGAGTTGTTTTAGCTCTTTACATATTCCAATTCTGGTTATTAATCCCTGGTCCAGTGGGTAGTTTACAAATATTTTCTTCCATTCTGTGAGTTTTTTCATTTACTTATTGTTTCCTTTGCTGTCCAGAAGCTGTTTAGCTTGATATGATCCCATATGTACATTTTTGCTTTGGTAGCCTGTACTTTTGAAGTCCTCCTCAAGAAATCTTTACCCATATGAATGTCTGGAGTGTTTCCCCGACGTTTTCTTCTAGTAGTTTCATAGTTTCAGGTCTTAGATTTAGTCTTTGATACATTTTGATTTGATTTTAGTTTATGGCGAGAACTAGGGGTTGAAAATGCATTGACTGTAAATGCATTGATTTATTTCTGGGTTCTCTGTCTGTTCAATTCATCTATGTGTCTGTTTTTATGCCAGTACCATTCTGTTTTGGTTACTGTAAGTTTGTAGTGTAATTTGAAGTCAGTTAATGTGATGACTCTAGCTTTGTTCTCTTTGCTCAGGATTGCTTTATCTATTCTGTGTCGTTTTTGGTTCCCTTTAAATTTTAGGATTTTTTTCTATTTCTGTAAAGAATGTCATTGATATTTTGATTGCATTTAATCTATAGATTTGATTGCTTTGGGTACTATGGATACTTTAACAATATTAATTCTTCCGATTCATGAACATGGAATTTCTTTCCATTGTTTTGTGTCATCTTCAATTTCTTTCATCAAAGTTTAATAGTTTTCTTTTAGGGTTCTTTTACTTCTTTGGTTATTTGTTCCTGAGTATTTTGTTTTATTTGTAGCTATTGTAAATTTCTTGGTTTTTTTTTTTTTTATTCAGATTGTTCGGTTGGCATATAGAAATAATACTGATTTTTGTTTGTTGATCTTGTATGTGGCAACTTTACTTAATTTATCCAATCTAATAGTTTTTTTGATGGAATCTTTAGGTTTTTCTAAATATAGGATCATGTCATCTGTGAATAAGGATAATTTGACTTCTTCCTTTCCAATTTGGGTGCCCTTTATTTCGTTCTCTTGTCTAACTATTTTGTCTAGGACTCCTTACACTGTGTTGAATAACAGTGGTGAAAGTAGGTATCCTTGTCTTTTTCCAGATATTAGCAGAAAGGCTTTCAGTTTTTCCCCATTCAGTATGATAGTAGCTGTGGGTTTGTCATATATGACTTTGACTGTGTTGAGATATGTTTCTCTTTTACCCAGGTTTTCTTTAGAGTTTTTATCACAAAGCGATGTTGAATTTTATCAAATACTTTTTCAGCATCAATTGAAATTATCATATGGTTTTTGTCTTTTGTTCTGTTGATATACACATATTGAACCATCCATGCATCCCTGGGATGAATCCCACTTGATCATGAAGAATGATCTCTTTAATGTGTTGTTGAATTGAGTTTCCTAATATTTTGTTGAGGATTTTTGCATCTGTGTTCATCAGAGATGTTGGCGTATAGCTTTCCTTATTTTGCTGTGTCTTTGTCTGGTTTTGGTATCAGGGTGATACTGACTTCATAGAATAAGTTTGGAAGTATTCCTTTCACAATTTTTTGGAATAGTTAGAGTAGGATTGGTATTAGTTCTTCTTTAAATGTTCAATAGAATCCAGCAATGAAGCCATCAAGTCCCAGTCTTTTCTTTGATGGGAGATTTTTTTTTATTGCCGCTTCTATCTCTTTATTTGTTATTGGTCTGTTCAAGTTTTGTATTTCTTCATGGTTAAGTCTTGGTAGGTCGGCTGTTTCTAGGAATTTATTCATTTCTTCTAGATTTTCTAATTTATTGGCATATTGTTTTTCGTAATGGTGTCTAATATATTTTGAATTTTTGTGGTTTCAGTTATAATATCTCCTTCTTCATCTCATTTTATTTACCTGAGTCTTCCGTATTTTTTTTTTATCAGATTGGCTGAAGGTTTGTTGATTTTGTTTGTCTTAAAAAAACACTTTTTTTCATTTATCTTTTGTATTTTTTAGTCTGAATTTTATTTATTTCTGCTCTGCTCTTTATTATTTCTTATACTAATGTTAAGTTTGGTTTTCTCTTGCTTTTCCAGTTGTTTAAGAAATATCCTTAGGTTGTTTATTTGAAGTTTTTCTACTTTTTGATGGAGGTGTCTATTACTATAAACTTCACTTTTAGTACTGCTTTTGCTGTATCTGTAGGTTTTGATATATTGTTTCTATTTTTATTTGTTTAACAAATATTTAAATTTCCTTCTAAATTGGTTAATTGACCCAGTGGTCATTCAGGAGCATATTGTTTAATTTCCTTGTGTTTGTGTTGTTTTCAAGCTCTTCTTGTTACTGAATTTTAGTTTTATTCGTTTGTAGTCAGAAAAGATACTTCATATAATTTCAGTTTGTTTGAATTTTGGGGACTTGTTTTATGGCCTAATATATGTTCTGTCCTTGAGACTGTTTCATATACTGAGAAGAAGAACATGTATTTTTCACCTGTTGGATGAAATACTCTGTAAATGTTTATTAGGTCAATATAGTCTATAGTACAAATTGAATCTAATGTTTCTTTGTTGATATTCTATGTAGATTATCTGTCCAGTTCTGAAAGAGGGGTGTTGAAGTTCTCAGCTATTATTTTATTGGTGTCTAACTTTATCTTTAGTTCTAATATTTGCTTTATATATGTGGATGTTCCAGCATTGAGTACATATATATTTATAATTCTTATATCCTCTTGTGGGATTGACCCCTTTATCATTATATAATAACATTTTTGACTCTCTTTATAATTTTTGTCTTGAAATCTATTTTATCTGGTGTAAGTATAGCTACTCTTGCTCTTTTGGGGTTTTTGTTTCATGGAAATATTGAAAATATTTCCTATATTTTCAGTCTTTGGGTGTCTTTATAGATGAAATGAGTTTCTTGTAGGCAGCATATGATTAGGTCTTATTTTTTTTCTATTCAGCTACTCTTTTTTTATTTGAGAATTTAGTCCACTTACATTTAGTGTTATTAGTAATACGTAAGGGCTCACTACTGCCATTTTGTTACTTTTTTTCTGGGATGGTATCATTGGTCCTCCCTTCCTTTCTGTCTTCCTTTGTGTAAAAGTGACTTTCTCTTGTAGTAGATTTTAATTTCTTGGCTTTTCAGATTTTTTTGTATCTATTATAGGTTTTTATTTTGTGGTTACCATGAGGCTTGCAAATACTATAACCAATTGTTTTAAACTGACGACAACTTAACTCTGATTATAAAGAAAAATAAGCAAAGAGAATTTAAAACTCCACACTTTAACTTCATCTCCACTGCTTTTTGATTTGTTGTCTCTATTTACATATATTTTATATTGTCTATCTCTTCAAAAGTTGTAGTATTTATCATTTTTGGTAAGTCTGTCTTCTAGTCTTCTGATGAAAGATATTAGTGGTTTATACACCACAATTAGAATAAAAGGTGTCTAACCAGAGTTAGACAATTCTGTATTTGTCTGTGTACTTACTATTGCCAGTGAGTTTTATATCTTCAGATAATATCTTGTTACTAATGAACATCCTTTTCTTTTGGATTGAAGAACTCCCTTTAACATTTCTTGTAAGACAGGTTTGGTGCTGACAAATTCCATAAGCTTTTTTTTTTTTTTTTTCTGTGAAAGTTTCAATTTCTCCTCTATGTTTGAAGGACAGTTTTTCTTTTACATATTATTTGCTTCTCTTCTCTTGCTGCTTTTAAGATCCTTTATCCTTGACCTTTGAGACTTTGATTATTATATGTCCAGAAGTAGTCTTATTTGGTTTGAATCTGCTTGGTGTTCTTTGACCTTCTTGTACCTGGATATTCATATCTTTCTTTGGGTTTGGAAAGTTCTCTGTTATTATTTCTTTGAATAAACTTTCTACATCATCTCTCTTAGTACATCCTCTTTAAGACCAGTAACTCTTAAATTTGCCCCTTTAAGACTGTTTTAAAGATCTTGTAGGCATGTTTCATTCTTTTTTTCTCCTCTGAGTGTGTATTTTCATATAGCCTGTCTTCAAGCTCATGGATTCTTCTAGTTGTTCAGTTCTGCTTTTGAGAGAGTGATGCATTTGTCAGTTTTTCAACTGAATTTTTCAACTCTGCAATTTCTACATGACTTTTAAAAAATTATTTCAGTCTCTGTCAAATTTCTGATGGGATTCTGAATTCCTTCTGTTATCTTGAAACTTGTTGAGCTTCCCCAAAACAGCAATTAATACTTTGAATTCCTTGTGTGTAAGGTCATATATTTCCATCACTCTAGGATTGGTTACACTGGTGCCTTATTTAGTTTATCTGGTAAGGTCATGTTTTTCCTGAATGTTCTTTGTGCTTGTGGAGGCTCATTGGTGTCTGAGCAATGAAGAGTTAGGTATTTATTATAATTTTTGCAGTCTTGGCTTGTTTGTATTCTTCCTTCTTAAGTGGGCTTTCCACAAATCTAAAACAAATTGAGTGTTGTAACCTAAGCCTGCAATTATTGCAGCCATTTCAGAACATTGCAGAAGCCATTTCAGAACCATGAATGCTGGTTCTCTTAGATCCTCCTATATACACAGACTTGCTAGACTTCGGTAAGATGATGGATAATTCCCTGGGTAACCAGGCAAAGTCTCTTACTCCTTCCACAATCAGAAGGAGTCTCGCTGTGCACTGTGCTGTCTGGAGTTGGGGAGAGGTGACGTGGCCATTCTCATGGCTTCCACAGCTAGCACTACACAGAGTCACACCTGAAACCCTGCAGACCAGTACAGTACTGGGGCTAACCGAAGGCCTGCAGCCACCACTGCCTGATGTTTATTCAAGGCCCAGGACCACTTCAGTTAGCAGGGGGTGAATTCTGCCGGGATGGGGTGCATCCCATTAGAGGAGTGGGTTCTCTTCTAGCACAGAGTGAGTCTAGAAACCCATTCAGGTGCAAAAATCTAGAATCTGGGACTTCAGAAATCTGCTTGGTGCTTTTACTGTGGCTGAGCTGGTACTCAAGTTGCAAGACACAGTCCTCTATACTCTTCCTTCCCCTTTCCCCACGCAGAAAGAGTCTCTTTGGAGCAGTACTGCCTGGAGTTTGGGAAGGGATGACACAGGCAATCCCTTGGCTGCCACTGCTGGTCACACTGGGTTGTACCCTAAGTGCACTGCCTCTGAGACCAGTGCAGCACCAGGGCTTGCCTTAGGACTGCTGCAGTCCTTGTGGCCTGACTACCACTTAAATTTATTCCAGGCCCAGGCTACTTTAGTCAGTGGTAGTGAAGGCAGTAGAGACTTGGTTTCCTCCCACTGGGACGGTGAATTCCCCTCTGGTTTGGGGCTGGTCTAAATGCTCCCTCCATGGGTGCTGGTGGAATTCTAGCCTGTGTTGTGTTCTGCTGTGACAGGACAGCGCTGAGTTCTAATGCAAAGTTCAACACTTACTTCACTGTCCCTCCCTCTAGCACACAAATTTTCTGTCCACTCTGCACTGCTTGGGGTTGTGGGCAGTTTGTATAGGTAATGAAAAACTGTCTTTCCTACACTCATCGGTACCTCTTTCCTTGATATTATGTTCAAACCAGGTATTGTGATCACTCACATGATTTTTTGGTTCTTATGAAGATGTTTTCTTATGTGAGTGGTCATTCAATTTGGTATTTTTGCAGGGGAACAGTTGTTGGAGAGTTCTATTCAGCCATCTTACTGTGCTTCCTCTCCTTAGAGAAATACTTCTTAATCAAGATTTAGACTGGGCACAGTGGCTTATGTCTGTAATCCCAGCACTTTGGGAGGCTGAGGCAGACAGATCACCTAAGGTCAGGATTTTGAGACCAGCCTGGCCAACATGATGAAACCCCATCTCTACAAAAATTAAAATTAGCCTGTCATGAAAAAAACAAAAGATTTAAATACAAGGCAAAAAGGAAAAGATTTCTTTACTTAAATATGTTAAAATATTAGGCTTCTGTTACAAAAATAATATGAGTCAAATGAAAAGGCAACTCATAGTCTATGAGAAGACATTTACAGTGCATGTATTGTAACTGACAACAGATTAGTGTTAAGGACACATTAACTGATTAAGTATCAGTAAGAATAATTAACTCATCAAAAATTAGGCAAAGGATATGAATAAGCATTTCAAAAGTTACAACGATCAGGAAAATGCAAGTAAAAAACGTGATCCTTACTTCAAGTTAATGATTGTCTCTGTGGAATGAGGCTATTTGTGGAAGTAGAGAATTGAAGACAACCTAGGTATCTGTGACTAAGGGAATGAACAGTAACATGTGGTAATTACATCCTGTGAAATACTGTGCATCATTTAGAAACACATATTTACATGAAAAGATGTAGTTACAGCAACATGGGTAGAACTAGAAAACAATGTTTATATTTAAAAAGTAAAATATATGGATCTATAGCATAAAACACATGCTTGTAATAACAATATATGTTTTACCAGTAAATATGTATATCTGAGGATATATCACATTTTTATGTGAACTTATGAAATGGAGGAGAATGAGAAAGGGATTGGGAATAAGCAAAAAATAAAAATAAACAAATGAAAACATCTTTTACAGCTGATAATGATAATAGGTCATGGAGTGAATAGTGTAAAAGTTCAAGGTTAAGAAAAGAGTAGAAGGAAAAAAGAATATAAGATTTTTGGCATATTTAGGATAAATTAGAAGGTAGAGATGCTGGAAGGATGAGTAAGGAAACTGGTTCATAAAGACCTACAATCATATTATAGTAATGGAAATAGAGAATAAAAATGCATATAAAAAATCTATATAGGAAAAAATGGGCCAAACTTCATAGTATTGGACTAAAGGACAGGGGAAGAATCATGAAATTTTATTGCTAGAAGGTATGTTAATGTTCATCTAGTTTAACTTCCTTATTTTATAGAAAACTCAAAGTGAACCAAAGGCTTAGAAACTATTTGTCTTGTCCAGAGTTGCACAACAAATTCATGGAAAAGCCAAATTAGAACTCACATCTTGCAACTGCTAATCTAGTGAGCATCTAAGCCTGGCTCTCTGACAGTATGCACAGCAGTAGGGAAGTCAAGTAGGAGAGTTGATTGGGGGGAAAAAGTATGATGAGTAGATACTCTGATTTTTGACATCTGCCTAGAAGATTCATTTAGCGTGGGCATTAGGGCCTAAGGATTATAAATTGAGTTTAGAGATTGATAAAACTAGTTGCAGTTTTCCAAAGCCTAAAACGTCTTAAGTGTTTAATTGTCCATGAGCAACTTTGCCATAATATTTACTGACAGTATTCCATAGCTTAACATTAAGCAGTTCAGAGTTGTATACATAAAACTATACTTGCTTTTCCTGCCACAGATTTGAAGGAACATAAGGATAAACAGATGCTTCTTTTAGGGAAGAGGGTGTTGCTTTCAAGTATGACAGATTCTGAATGATGGGCATATTGACATTACCAGAATTTAGGTTTTGAGATGCTGTATGTAACCATGCCAAGAATAACTAAATTAGAAACTCCTTAAGCACTAGAGTTGTTTAAGTTTGTGCTTATACTGAAACATATTAATTTCATTTGTTGTCTGATAGTGTGGTGCAAAAAAGTTAAAATCATGTGAATTTATAATTAAGGCTTTAATCATATTTCATTTTGAGAGTTTTTGGTGATACCTTGTCATAGTTGATAAAAACTCTTCAGCCTGTTTTCTTAAGAATCTTCATTGACCTGATCTTCCTCAACCCTCCAGTTATACAGAAAAGTAGTCATATTGCTGTTTCTCAGTAAAACTTTTGGTAACCTCCTTTTTTGCCTTAGATCATTCTGTTTCTCAGAAAATTTGTAATTTTCTAAACCTAGTTAAAACTTGCTTTCTCCCGAAAGACTTCTCTCATTCATTCTACCAGATTTTTACTCTTTTATTCTTGTGAACCTACTCAGTATTTATTCATTTAAACTTAGATTTATACTGTTTTTCCAGAGGTGCTTTTTTTCTTATATATTTATTTATAATATATATCCAACTGAGTTATGATGATAATTATATTCCGACTCTCATGTGCTTAGATTTTATGCCTGCCTTGTAAAGTCTTCGAAGGGAAAGATTGTCATTTATTATATATTTTTAGGAATAACCAATGTTATCTTTTAAAAGGATGTACTATAAAGACTAAGTAGTGGCTGGGCGCTGTGGCTCATGCCTGTAATCTCAGCACTTTGGGAGGCTGAGGCGGGCAGATCACCTGAGGTCGGGAGTTCAAGACTAGCCTGACCAATATGGAGAAACCCCGTCTCTACTAAAAATACAAAATTAGCCGAACGTGGTGGCACATGCCTATAATCCCAGCTACTAGGGAGGCTGGGGCAAGAGAAACGCTTGAACCTGGGAGGCAGAGGTTGTGGTGAGCTGAGATCACACCTTTGCACTCCAGCCTGGGCAACAAGAGTGAAACTCCATCTCAAAAAAAAAAAGACTAAGTAAAGCATTTGCTTGGGTTCCTTATTAACTTTTCATCAGAGTAACATCATCAGAATATTTGTTAAAAATAATTTTAGCTGGCCAGGTATGGTAGCTCACGCCTGTAATCCCAGCACTTTTGGAGGCCAAGGTGGGTGGATCACCTGAGGTCAGGAGTTTGAGAACAGCCTGGCCAACATGATGAAATCCCATCTCTACTAAAAATACAAAAATTAGCTGGACGTGGTGGTGGGCACCTGTAATCCCAGCTACTTGGGAGACTGAGACAGAAGAATTGTTTGAACCCAGGAAGCAGAGGTTGCAGTGACCTGAGATTGTGCCATTGTACTCCAGCCTGGGCAACAGAGCAAGACTCCATCTCAAAATAATAATAACTTAGCCACTAAGGACTTATCTCATTAACAGACATAGATATTATCTTCATATAAGGAGCCTATAATTTGTCAAATCAATTTATTTTATATTCATTGAGAACTTAAAAATGTACATCTGTGCTCTGAGGGTAGAAACAGTCTTTATAATAAGTTTATGTATAATGTGATAGCCTCAAAGTTATTTTAATTTGACCCATTTCATCTCATGGGCACTTTTGTAGCTTCGACAGTTTCTATGAGGATGAGATCTCATTAAATTTTTCTAGCTCGAAGTTCTCCTGGTTCTCTCTACCCACATGGCTCAGAGATACCTGAAAAGCAGCAGGTTCCAAACTAACCTTATCATTATCTCTCAAATCTTTTATCCATATTCGTGAATTGTACCATCCAATTCCTGATTCAGAAAACTAGGAGACATCATAAATTCTTTTCTGTCCCAACTCTACCTTATAAATGTCTCTCTGATCTTTCACTTCATTACTTTCTCATCTGAGCTACAGCTGTAACCTCTAAATTAACTTACTGCCTCCATCTTCCTTTTTCATACTATTATCAAAGTGATCTTTCTAAAATATGTCTGATCATGTCACTGTCCTTCAGTGGTTACTAAATACCTATAGGATATAATCCAAATTATTCAACTTGACAGATTATTCAGCTTGAGTCTCCTGTAGTACCAAACATGCCTTCTTCCCATGTGCCTCAACTGTAGACTGCACATACATCTGTCACAGCATTTTTTTTCTTTTTTTCTTTTTTTTTTGGCAAGAGACCAGAGTTTTATTATTATTCAAATCAGTCTCCCCGAAAACCCTCAGGGATCAGAGTTTTTAAGGATAATTTGGCGGGTAGGGGCCAGTGAATCAGGAGTGCTGATTGGTTGGCTCAAGGTTGAAATCACAGGGACTTGAAGCTGTCCTCTTATGCTGAGTCAGTTCCTGAGTAGGGGCCACAGAACCAGTTGGCAGGTCCAGGTGGGGCCATCTGGTTGTCAGAAATGCAAAACCCTGGAAAGACATCTTAAAAGAACAATCTTAGGTTTACGATAGTAATGTTATCTTCAAGAGTAATTGGGGAAGTTGCAAATCTTACGACCTCCAGACTAAATAGCTGGTAATATTTAGAATTCCAGCCCCTCTCATCCTAACTTGGTGGCTCGGGGCCTTTCATTCATTTTACGAGAACAGTATAGCTTTTGGGAAGGGCTATTTAAACTAAAACCTAAATTCCTTCCCAAGGCTAATTCAGCCTATGCCCAGGAATGGACAAAGAGAGTTTGGAGGTTAGAAGCAAGATGCAGTTGGTTAGATCTGATATCTTACACTGTCACAGCATTTTTAACACTTTATTGTTTACAAATACATCTCTCTACACTAGTCTTTGAGCCCCTGGAAGGCATGGATTATGATTTGATGATTTTTATCTTGCCATCATCTAGCACAGTACTAGACATATGGCAGGTGATCAAAAAAATACTTGAGTGAGTGAGTCAGTTAATTAAATAATTAAATTGCACTTTATTAGAGAGACAAAGCTAATTTATTCATGTGGATTTTCTATTTGGTGTCCTTTGCTCTTTGACCTCTCAGGGCACAATTGTTTTCTTGAACTGTCATTATTTTTAAAAATTCTATTTTATATTTTATCTCCTTCAGCTACACAGAAATGTGTGACCACTTAGAAGTTTGATTTCCAAAACAACACACCTGAAAAAAAATCATTTTAATATAATTAATAGAAGCTTTGCACAATTAATTAAAAAGATTTTTAGTGTTTCTCATTATAGATCCAGCCTTTAAGCTATATTGACTTTTAAATGTTTTTATTACCAATAATCTCAAAGTTTGACTGGGTGCTATAGCCTTAAATATTTTTTATGTTTAGTAGTTTCTCTATATTTAAATATGAAATAAAATCCAGAACATCTTTAAAATATGATAGCAAAATTACTTATATATAAGTGGCTTCATTGAAGAGCATTAGAGCCGATGTGATTGATAGGAATGCAATTCTTAGTATTGCTCTATTATATTAAATCTGAAAAGGTAAATTATATAAATCACAGTTTGTATATATTCATTGTGTTCACTTTAATCTTTTTTACAAATGCATATTTTTTTCTTTAAAAATGTATGTGCTGATAATTTTTATATACTATCTTATTTTTTTAAAAGACATGTACTTTTGCCGGGTAATAGTTTTATTTTAGCTGAGATAACATATTTTTCTCAGATGTTTCCTATTCCAATTTAAATAATATTGTGTCTTCTATTATAAAAATGCCATGGAAATCTGGAATTCATGGATCACTAGTTTTAATTCATAGTGTGTCTTGGAAACAATCCCATGTGAGAAATGGCCCTGAGCAGATGTGCTTAGTCATAGAATTGCCAGACAGTTCCTTATGTGTTGGCAGCTAGTTTTCTGAGCATGAAAAACAGGTTTTAAGATAAGAAATAGGGCTTTGCTGTCAGTTTTCTATTTCTTCACACTGTTTTACTTGAATGTTATTTAAAGGGATTACTGTCACCTTTATTCAGTAATGTTTATTTTTTTTTCTCTCAGTCTTTAAGAGACAGTAACAAGATTATTAGACTTTTAGAACACACTAGTCAAGAGTGGAACCTTAGCCACAGTTAATTAATATTAACATTTCTTGTTTAGGGGTCTGGCAAAAATAAAACAAATACATAACATCATTGTTCAGAACTTTTGCCTCTAAGAGTAGATGACTGTTTTCTAAAATATATTTTAATTGTTGTTTATAACTTTCTTTTGCAAATACTCTACATTATTCTACCTATCTTTAAAAATGTGGTTCCGTCTGGTATGAAATTTAAAAAGCATAAGCTTTGAAGTCAGCTCTAGTTTTTTATTCTGACTCTGCCATTGTCTTAATCCATTGGGGCTGCTATAACAAAATGCCACATACTGAAAAGCTCATAAACAACAGAAATATATTTATTACAGTCTGGAAGCCAGGAAGTTCAGAATTAAGAAGATGGCAGATTTGAAGTTTGGTGAGGGGCTGTTTCTTGAGTGTACATGACACCTTCTCTCTTTGTCTTCATGCAGTAAAAGGGGCAAACAAGCCTCCCTTGGGCCTCTCTTATGAGGGCACTAATCCCATTTTCGAGGGCACTGCTATCATGACCTAATCACCTCCCAGAAGGCCCCACCTCATAATATCATTACATTGAGAGTTATATGAAGGTTGTATTTATATGAGATTTCAACATATGAATTTTGCAGGGACACAGATACTCAGACTAAAGCAGCCATTTACTGGTGACTTGGGTAGGTTGTTTAACTGCATGAACTTCAGTTTTCTCATTGCTATAATGAAAATGAAATTACCTTCCTTGCAGTGTTGCAATGTAATATAACTTACTGTCTTTGCCCACTTCCCTTCTACTTTAGTATCCAACCTCTGTAGGTAGGATATACAATATTTACAAATTACCTGCTAGTAGATTTGGGAGTTGGTATTAACATTGTAATAAATAGTGGATTATTTACCTCCCAGACCTGGGAAATCTGCCTGTAATTTCTAGGACCAGAGTAGCCATTTCTTTCTTTCTCCTCTTTCTATTATGTTGTACCCCCATTTCTTGCCAACTGTACAATCCCAAATTCCTTCTGTTCCCTTCTGTATATTTCAGTTATATTCTTTTCATTTTGAAATCTTAGTTTCTCTTTTGCAGGGTTCTTTTAAGACCTCAGATGTATAGACCTCCCTGATGAGTCCTCAGATACTTTCTTCTTCCCATTCTTTGATGTTGCTTGGAAGAATCTGTATTTATTATAGTCACTCTTTGGAGTTTTCTTCAGTTTGGATTAGCCCCACCTATCTATTCTTCTCCTCAAGAATTACTGATACCTTTTATGCCTTAAAAATGCCTCCCTCATTCTCCTTGGTTGTTGATTTTCCTTAACGAATGATTTTTTCTACCTTTCTTGAACATTTCTCTACCAGGACTTTTGTGTTTATGCCATGATTTCTTCTCTGACTTTTGTTGCTTTTTTTTTTTTTTTCCCCTCTTTTGCTTCCCCCATTTCCTTATCCTACCTATGAAAAGTATACATTTCTTAGATTTCTAACCATGTGACTCAATTTCTCTCCTTCATAGATGATCATATCCACCCTGCCCAATTCAAACTTTCAGCTCAATAACGTTTCCCAAGTATACACCTCTGACCTTGATCTCTTTGTTGATTTCCATAATTGAATTGCTAGGTCAGTGGTTTTCAAACTTTGTATTTTTTAACAGTAAACTCCTTTTAAAAAAAAAAAAAAGAAAGAAATCTTATACATGGAACCTCAGAATTTAAACTTATAAAAGCAGAATGGCTATGAAGGAGTAGAGGGCCTCCCCATCTTAGTAGCTAATGCCATCATCAAACCTCAGAATTTTTGCTTGCTTGCTCTCTGTTGCTTCATCTCTATGTCTGCTCGTGTTGGCTCTATGTACAGATGATCGCAAATCCACTCATCATCAATATCACCTCTACCCCACTGTCTCGTTTGCAGTACCCTTTTCTCTGGTCTACCTGCTTTCACTCTTACTCCACTGCAATTCATTCTCCACACAATATATCACATCATTTACCTGCTTCAGACCCTCCAGTGTATTTTCATTACAATTGGAACACATTCCAAAATTCCTACTATATCCAGAAGGCCCTTATGTGATCTGACCTCTAAACTTCCTCTCCGACTTTATCTTACACTTTTTTCTCTGTGATACATTCTGGCTTAATTGTCATTTCTTTGTTTTTCTCATATTCTTTCATTTATTCTTAATTATCTTTGCCTGTAATTCTCCTCCCCTAAATTTCCTTCAGTTTTCATCATCATCCTTTAGGTCGCAGCTCAGATATTCCTACCATAGATGTCCCTGATGACCCATGTCTTTCCTATTTCCCTGTATCATCTTCTTGATAACATTGTCAGTTTCTTTAATTGCCTGATTTATTGAAATGCTTATTGCCTGTCTCCCTCCATTACAATATGAACTTTATGAGACAGGGGCTTTATCTTCCTTGTTTACCACTGCATCACCAGTGCTGATGACAGTGCTTTGTATGGTGCATGTAGCTGCTCAATAGACAGCGCTTGGTATGGTACATGTAGGTGCTCAGTAACATAACTCTAGGACTCCTGAAATACAGGAAAAACAAATGAAAAACTGATGAGCCACGAGCTCTTAAAGCTCAACATGTCCAAATTCACAGTGTCAGGCATATTATAAGCATTCAATAAATATTTGTTCAAAGTATGAATGCGTGGAATCCCTTAAATTCTCTTTGTGAAACCTGCACCATCTCTCTCAATATTGTTGTCATCACTCTGGTTTAGACTTTTCCTCCCTCTTGCTCATTTATTATAACATATTGGTTACAGAGAGAGACAGAACTATCATTCTAGTCTATTTTTCACGAATGTCAGGTTTAAATATCTAAAGTGCAGCTCTGATACCATTATTGGTGCAGTTCCCCCACTTGCCTTTAAATCGATACAGATAACTGTCAATTAAGGACATTGACATTGTAGTCCCCATGGCCTTTACAGTCTTATTTCTCATCTTCTCTAAATAAGTCCTACACTTACCTACCTTTATGCTTGTGCTTATCTTGTTTTTTCCTAAAGCTTTCTCTATCTCTTCTTGTGAGATACATAATTCCTCTGCCAATTCTTGCTTTAAATACCTCTCACTTCAGTATTCTCCCAGCTAAATGTAAATGTGCTGCATACTCAGAATCATAATGTTTTATTTTAATCTTTTGTGTTGCTTAACGCATGATTGCTTTGTGGCCCTCCTCAAGATTACTATAGCGCTATAATTACATTATTGAGCTGAAAGTTTAAATTGGGTAGGGTAGATATGATCATCTGTGAAGGAGAAAAACCCTTTATGTGTTTTGTACCACATTATTGCAACACCTCAAACATTGCAGGCATGAAGTAAACATGTTGTAAGCATGTCTGTTGAATAAGAGATTTCAATAGTCTGATCAGTAATAGAGTATGAATTAATATTTTCTGCACTTTGTCAGTGTTACCCAAAGTTACATGACTCTAAGACTATACTTGTAATCATTGTTTACAAGAGTAAATTGTCAATTCTGTAGTTGTTTTATAAAATCTAAGGCAGTGAATATACATCAGAATCCCCTGTAGAGATTCTGAAAAACAGAGATGACCAATTACTGCCTGCGGACATTCTGAATAAGTCTCAGATTGAGCCTATCCATATATGATGTGAAAAAGCCTATGCATATTAGTTGCAAAAAGCTCACTTTCGTACACACAAAGTATGGACACTACTACTGGTATCATTGAATATTATATCTAACATAGAAATTAGAATTTTGAATTACCTAAAACTATGTATAATTTTGAGTTAACTTCAAGTTTCTATAAATAATACATAAATAGTGTATTTAAAAACTGAAGAGCCACTATTTTGGAAAGTTTTGTTAGCTCAGTGTATGGATTATAATATCCATTGCTTTTAGAATTTCTTCAGAACGCTTCTGCCTTGAATGCGTTTCATTATTAGACTGCCACTAAAGATTGGGAAGAGGAAAAAATTGAAATAAAATGTTATTCAGTTTTGGTACTTACTCGATTTCCTAAAAGCAGTAGTGATTTTAAAAGTTTAGAACTTTGTCTAAAATTATGTTTCAGGATTTTCTAAAGCTATTAAGTGTAAATGATCGGCTTTATTATACTGGGTAATTACAAAAGTCCTTATTAAATTACCTAACGTATGCATTTTTCTGTTTTAAAGAGGAAAAAATTAAGAATATCAAATCAGCAAAAACTAGCTTTTGTATCTCTCAAAATCTTACCAGTTTTCATTGTATGCAAAAAAGGTATTATAAACATTTTTAGGATTCCCTTTGTATGAGAGTGCAGGAAGAAACAAGAATTTGTCTTAAAATAGACTCATTGTACTTGATGTTAAGTCTCAAAAAAGTGTATTGATAATTAAAGCATTTTAATTTCTGTCCAAATTGATGGTATAATTTAAATCTAGTATTATATCCTATCCTTTATGTTATACTTGATTAAATTTTGCTTAATGAAGTTGTATTTTTTAAAAATTTGTCGGCCAGGTGCAGTGGCTCACACCTGTAATCCCAGCACTCTGGGAGGTTGAGGCAGGCGGATCACAAGGTCAGCAGATCGAGACCATCGTGGCTAACATGGTGAAACCCTGCCTCTACTGAAGAATACAAAAAATTAGCCGGGTGTGGTGGTGAGTGCCAGTAGTCCCAGCTACTCAGGAGGCTGAGGCAGGAGAATGGCGTGAACCCTAGAGGCGGAGCTTGCAGTGAACCGAGATCGTGCCACTGCACTCCAGCCTGGGCTGTCTCAAAAAATAATAATAATAAATAAGTTGTCATTCAAATCTGTTTAATATCATAAGCAATTAAAAACTACATTAATGAAAAATCCCAAGAATATAAAGTGGATTAACAAACATACCTGAAAATAAAATAATGTGCTTTTTAGAATATTTATTTGAAGCAAAAGTAAAATCCTTGGGTAGTTATGACATCAAGATTATTAATAGTTAACTAATTGTGTTTTTTTAATCAAAATTTTTTTGTTAAACTGTTTTTGACTTTTTTAAAATTACATACACAGGGAGACATGTATCTAAAACATTTGCATGTAAATGGTATAAACGTAATTATTGAGTTTCTTCATAAAATAATATTAGAATTATTTTTGTTAGTTCCTTCAAAAATTTTAAAAGCGTGAATATTTAAAAGAACTCACAAGACTGCACAGAGCATACTTACAGAAGGCTTTTATTTAAAGGCCAAAGGATATTGTGCAGCCAGAAAAAGAACATAGGCAAGCATATAGCATCCAGGACACATTCAAGCATAGGCACCCTAGGGCCTTTATTTATACACAGACATGCTTTATCTCCACGTTGAGCCACCAAGAATCTGTGCAATGAATCTTGGCTTCAGGAGAGCTCCAGGCAGGAGTTCCTATCAGGGTCATTTTTTTTTTTTTTGCCACACTGATCACGTAGCCTAGCCTGGCTATCTAGTTATGTCCGGTGAAAATCATCAGTAAACAAATCAACTTGCAGGCTGCAGGAAGCGATTCATACTTTAAACAGCACATCATAAATCCCGCTGTTCATATACTGGCTAAGAGTCAAGGCTAGACATTCAGGCATCCCCAGAGCTTTCCCAGTTCAATTGTAAATTAGTACTTTACTACACAGTTCCTGATAATTTAATCTAGTAAAAGACAAAATGATGATGGTAGCTGCATTGTATAAACTACAGTAAAATTTATAAAATGTTTTAATATGCATTAACTTATTTGAACTTTATAATTCTGTGAACTATATGGGAAAACTGTTTTTATCTCTATTTTATAGATACTAAGACTCAGAGAAGTTAAGTGATTGGCCCAGTTTACATACCTTTTGTGTTTGTAGAGTCAGTTCTAGAAGATAGGCTTTCTGCCTTTTGTTTTAGAATTTTTTTCAACCCTTCATGCCAAAAGTAGATATAAAGAACTATTTACTTACTTTCTAACTGTTCTGTGGAACAGTGTGGAAAACTACTACTTATTTGCCCCCCAAAAAATAGTATTTATGTTTTAGTGAATATAATATAATATGAATGTTTTCAGAATTTTTTTTATAATGACTTCCAAATTAGGTCTAAGTCCAGTGCCGATTTATTTTTTCTTTTTACCTATGTAGCAGGAGATTTCATCTCAAAGGAATATGAGATAATATATCTTTGGAATAATTGTTCATAAATAATTTTTCTAGAATTTTTCACACATGAATATTAAATTGGGTGTGCAAGATCTAGGTAAAATATCAATATATAGTTGTACTTGTAACATTCTCTTTCTCTTTCTCTCCCTCTCTTTCTCTCTCCCTCTCTCCCTCCCTCTCCCTCTCCTTCTCCCTCCCACTACTTCTCTCCCTTTTCCCCTCCCTCTTCCCACCTTTTCCTTTTGCCCTCTCATGCATTTATGATAGATTTACTTGTCTCCTGTGCCCTAGGTACTGTGCTATCTCCTGAGGGTTTAAAAATTAATGAGATGTGATCCTTGCTTTTAATTATCTTACATTGTATATTTTTTATGAACTCACAGTTCCACAAAGGAGAATCTCTATAGTATTGATTACAATACAGTGTAGTCAATCAATAACTTATAAAGTATTATATATTATAAGTATTGAGACATAGGGTTTTCGCCAAGGGGAAATTAGTGAAGACTTGAAGATAGGGAGACTTTTGAACTAGGTCAAACTTAAGGAATTGGTTAGAAAATGAAGGAGAAGACTAGTCCAACCAAACATGTGAAAAAAGAAACAAAGATGTGTTTAAGAAACACTGAGTGAGTGTTTTATTATACTTGGAATATAAATTACATGGGGGTAATTGGCAAGAGATGAGACTCTTTGATGCTAGATATTGACTGGCCTTATATGCCATGTAGGGGAGTGTAGACTTTATGCCAAAAAGTGTGGAATCCAGGAATCATTGTTAAATAGGAGTTTTTAGTACTAGATAACTTTTTTAACAGATAAGATATAAAGAATGAACGAAAGAGGAGACCATCAGTGAAGAGATGAGTTTGGAATCTATTGGAATAGTATTATGAGTGATAATGAAGCTAAAGTTTGGGCCATAGAATGAAAAAGGAATACACAATTGAAAGACAATTTAGAAATAGACTCAGGCCAATTAGATTAAAATAAGGAAAGAATCTAATTATAGAATTTTGGTCTTGGCAAATTGCCTAATCCACCTCTGTTGTTGGACATGAAGTCTTTGAGACGTGCAGCATGGTCAAGTGAATTGCAGTAAGACATATTACTAGTTAGTGACGGAATTGGGTTCTCCACATTGTACCTTGCTTTCTGTATCTCCAACAGGTTTTTTTTTTTTCCTTTCTGTTTTTTCTCCTTGATCATACTATGACCTTATCTTGCTTACAGTATACAGGATACTCTAATATACATTATCTATTTTTACTTGTTCAGCAATCCCATGAAATAAGTAGAACAAGCAATATTTTATCCTTTCTGAAGGTAAGAAAACCAAATCAGTGTGGTTGCTATGCTTATTCAGAGTTTTCTCAGTTTTATCCTTACTACTTAAATATATTATTCCTTAAGTTTTTCCTTTAAAAATATATAGGATTTTATAACTGGTAGAATCATTTGTTGATTTAGATTGTAGATATACTCCTGAAATTATCTCTCAGCCTGACATAGATTTTACATGAATAAGGTGGTTTTTGTTTTGTCCTTTGGCGAATCATTTTGCAAATGAAAAAAAATACATTTTTGTTTGGTTTTGTTTTTTTTCTTTGAGACGGAGTCTTGCTCTGTCACCAGGCTGGAGTGCAGTGGTGTGATCTCAGCTCACTGCAACCTCCGCCTCCCGCGTTCAAGCAATTCTCCTGCTTCAGCCTCCCAAGTAGCTGGGACTACAGGCACGCGCGCCAGCACACCCAGCTAATTTTTGTATTTTTAGTAGAGACAGGGCTTCACCATGTTGGCCAGGATGGTCTCAATCTCTTGACCTCGTGATCCTCCCACCTCAGCCTCCCAAAGTGTTGGGATTACAGACATGAGCCACTGCACCCGGCCTGTTTGATTTTTTTAATAATCTTCATTAATTTAAAGCAAAACATTTTCTTAAATGCCTCATCATATAAAATATTATTGGGACCATTTGAGGGTAGACAGTCTGTCATAGGGGACTCTTTAAATAGTAGTTTTATTACTTATTGTGAATCCTAGGGCTTATTGGTAAACCTCTATCAACCTTGCTCTCCTCTACTTCAGTTTGATATAATAGTAGTCTTAATTCACAGTTATTATGAGTGTCAGGTGAGATGACTGCAAAGCATTTACAACAGTCCCTGGCCCTAATAACTACCTGAGATGTTTTCAGCTATTATTAGATTTGTATTTTCTATTGTAGGAAATTTATAACTATATAAGTAAAGCAGTTTTAAAGACAGAGTCAAAAGGAAATGAATTAACATTTACTTGTAAATTTTGCATCAAATAATTTCTGTAAGTTTTATAGCACAAATATGATTTACATTTAGATACATACATAAAATATAATTAAGAAATAGGGAACAGTTCCTACACTAAAGTATTTTTCTTCTTAAAAAAATGTTCTTTAGATAAAGTGTTTTATACTCAATGGTAAATTACGATAATATTAAAAATCATTTTTTCTGTCTAAGAAAGTCTTATTGTTCTAAAATCATTTCCTATGAGGAGTCAAGAAGATATTGAAACATACTTGATTCTGTTAGAATGTTCACAAAAACTTGTCTTTTTCATTTGTTGCCAATACAGTTTCTGAAGAAAATAAACATTGTATTATGGTGGGACAAATATTTTAATTTATGTTAAGTGTTTACATACTACAAACTTCTGGTGTCTATGGAATGATCAAGGTATTGAAGTTTAAATTCATTTTCATAGAAAGTCCAATCTCCATCTCTATAAGGATATTATAGACCTAAATATATCCTTCTTAGTGCACTGGAGCTCTTATTAGGTAATGTATCAAGAAGATAAAGTGCTTTTTCAGGAAATTTATTGAATTACCTTGGTATATAATAATTTACCCAAATAAAGCCTTCATGACCTCTACTTCGTACCCTTCACCATTCAACTATATTTTTTCTTCTTTAGTCTCTTCTGCATGCTTTCATTAGTAATAAAGGAATCTTCCAAAATTTATTCCATGGATGCATTTTCGATACACAAGAACTAGAACTGATTTTACCAAATTTAGATTTCTATTCTAATTTTTTATTCTTAGCATTCGAGGAAAACAGTGTTTATTAATTTACTATTTTTTTAGGCAAGCCAAATTAGAGCTGAGAGTTGCTGTAGCAAAAGTGGAAGAGTTAACTAACGCGACTGAAGATCTGCAGGGACAGATGAGAAAGAAGGTATTTTCTATTTCTAAGACAAATGGATACCCGTTGCTTAGTTTTCTTTCTATTTTGTTGATTTATTTTGAATTAGGTGTTAAAGAGGATTGTCAGAAGATGAATTAATTATTCTATTGCCCTTAAATATAAAATATGAAAGTAGGAAGCTAAGCTATATTATTGAAAACAACTTTATAAATAATTTTTTATTTCCATTCTCTGTAGCCTAATTCAATAAAACATCATAATCCCACTTAAGCACATCATTACTGAAATGCAAATTAATACAAGATCAGGTTTCAGTTAACTGGTTATTTGCAGGTGGAAAACAAGCATTTAATACTACCTTTATGTTATTTACTAAAATATTTATTGGCATAATAGACTCTGGTTCTTTTAAATATGTAATAGAGAAATTTCAGAAGGATGTCAAGGAAAAGTCAGGCTTTATTTTTAGATAGATATAATTATTGAAAATTCTCACTCTGGGACTTATTAGCTATGTAACTTTCTAAGCCTTATTCCCAATCTGTAAGAAGTTGATTATGGATTTCTAATAATGGTAGATTTTTTTTAAGTGTTACAAGAACCCTTCCATAAGTAACAATTTTAAAACTTGGATAAATTTTTAAAACACCAGAAAGCACCCAAAACAGAAAAAAGTAAAAGAAATAAGAATTGTTAGTTTTTGGATTTCTGGCCTGTCAGTTCTCCCAACCCCCACAGCTGTGGCTCCAGAAAACAACTCTGTATTGGCTTAAGGTACCCAGGTCAAAGTTTAGGGCTAGAAAAGCAGTAGGAGATTTAAAGAAGAAATACTGGCAGCAAGAGTAACACACAGAAAAAGTGAGAGCCAAATTCTGAGTGTACATTCTTACCAGATTCATGCCTGACAACTAAATTATGCATATGGAAGTCGGGGAGGGACCCCAGAGAACCCAGTGAAGAAGCAGGCAGAGACCTAAGAGAAATCTGCTTTTGAAAGATAGAGATATATGAAACTAGATATTTGAGTTTACTACTTTTTATAATTGAATACATGCGAGAAATGTGTGCAACTGAAGCATCAGCGTACTGAAGCCTTCCTTATTGTTTGAAGTATCAGAAGACAAAGCCCAAAGCTGGAAAGGCAGCTGAAAATTACAAGGGAATCTCTAGAAGCAAGGGAACCACAAAGAGGATGAACCCTACCTCTGCCCAAATCTTGACTGATCTTCAAATTATGTAGGCACAGGGCCTAGTTATAAAAGCAATAGTGGAAAGCAATAAGAACTAATTACATGTATCAGCTGATGCATACTGTATGTGGGATAGATTTCAAATTTCAAGACCAAGCAAGATAATTGTCTACTTGAACTAAAAAAAAAAGAAAGAAAAGAAAAGAAAAGAATGCTCAAAAGAACAAAACAAGTAACTGCAATGTATTATCTACACTATCGGGTTTTCAATAAAAAATTACTAGACAGAAAAGTATGACCTGTACTTGTTGGGGAGGTGCTGAGGGAGGCAGCCATTAGAAACTGACTTTAAATGGATCTATCTGTTAGATTTAGCAGACAGAGACTTCAAATCAGCTATTATATATATGTTCAAGGAATTAAAATCTGTTTTTAAATTAAAGTCTCTAGGAAGAGATAGATAATTTTAATGGAGGACTGGGACATCATTTTTAAAGAAGAAACTCTAGAGCTTTAAAGTTGAGCAACTGAAATAAAAATTTCACTAGATGGACTCAAAAACAGATTGGGAAAGACAGAAGAAATAATCAATGAACTTGAAGTCAGATCAATAGAAGTTACCCTGTCCAAAGAACAGAGAGTTTAAAAGATTGAAGAAAAATGAACAAGTGCTCAGAAATCTGTAGAACAATGTGAAGCAATACAACCTAAGTGTAATTGGAACTGCCAAAGGGAGGGGGATGGCAGCAGAAAAAATTTAAAGAAATAATGGCTGAAAACTTCCTAAATTTGGTGGAAAGTATTAATCAATAAACAAAAATCACTTTAAGACACATCACAATGATACTGACAGCCAATTATGAAGAGAATACCTGAAAGTAGCAGTAGAAAAATGACCAGAGAAGCATTGATAAGATTAATGACTGAGTTCTCATCAAGAAACTGTGGAAACACTTCTGGACATAGGCCCTGGCAAAGATTTTATGTCAAAGACTCCAAAAGCAATTGCAACAAAAACAAAAATTGACAAGTGGGACCTAATTAAACTAAAGAGCTTCTGCATACCAAAGGAAACTATCAACAGAGTAAACAGACAACCTACAGAATGGGAAAAAATATTTGCAAACTATGCATCTGACAAAGGTCTAATATCCAGCATAAAGAACTTAATTTTACAAGAAAGAAAAGCATTAAAAAGTCGGCAGAGGACATAAACAGACAGTTTTCAAAAGAAGGTATACACGTGGCCAACAAGCAAATGAGGAAATGCTCAGTACCACGAATTAGAGAAATGCAAATCAAAATCACAATGAGATACCATCTCACACCTGTCAGAATGGCTATCATTACAAAGTCAGAAAATTACAGATGCTGATGATGTTGCTGAGAAAAGAAAATGTTTATCCACTGCTGGTGGGAATGGAAACTAGTTCAGCCACTGTGGAAAGAGGTTTGGAGATTTCTCAAAGAACTCAAAACAGAAGTACCATTCAACCCAGCAATCCCATTACTGGGTATATAACAAAGTAATATAAATTGTTCTACCATAAAGACACGTGTCCATGTATGTTCATCACAGCACTATTCACTATAACAAAGAGATGGGATCAACCTAGATGTCCATCAATAGCAGACTGGATAAAGAAAATGTGTTACGTGTATACCGTGGAATACTACACAGCCATAAAAAGAGCAAAATCATGTCCTTTGCAGTAATATGGATGCAGCTGAAGGCCATTATCCTAAGCAAATTAACCCAGGAACAGAAAACCAAATACTGCATGTCCTCACTTACAAGTGGGGGCTAAACATTGAGTACAAATGGACACTAAAGGGAACAATATACACTGGCCCTACTTGAGGGTAGAGCATGGGAGGAGGGTGAGGATTGAAATACTGCCTATCAGATACTGTGCTCATTACCTGGGTGGCAAAATAATCAGTATACCAAACCCCCTGACACACAATTTACCCATGTAACAAGCCTGCCCATGTACTCCTTGAATCAAAAATAAAGACTGGAAGGGTGAAAAAAAAAAAAACAAACCTGTGAAAACAAAGTATTGGAATAATATATTTGAAATGCTGAAGAAAAAAATACTAAGAATTCTATATTCAGTGAAATTATACTTCAAAAATGAAAGCAAAATACAGGCATTTTCAAATAAACCAAAAATGAGTTTGTCCCCAGCAGACCTGCATTCAAAAAATTCTGAAGGAAGTTCTTTAGGCTAAAAGGAAATGACACCAGATGGCAACTCAGATACAAGAAGAAACTAAAAGCAACAGAAATGGCAAATATGAAATAACGTGTGTACATACTTTTCTCTTCATATCTTTAAAAGATGACTGCTTATAGCAGAACTAATAATACTGTATTTGATGGATTTGTAAAGTGTGCAGATGTAATATATGACAACAATGGCACTCAGGACTGGGATCCTACATGGATATACACTGTTGCAAGGTTCCAGTGTTTTCTCTGAACTTTCATCTAAATATTAACTCTAAATAAATTGGGTAAGTTCAAGATGCATATTGTAGTCTCTACAGCAACCACTAAAAAATAGTTCAAACAGATATAGCTAAAAGCAATAGAGGAATTAAAATAGCAGTCTTAGGCTGGGCATGGTGGTGTGCACCTATAGTCCCAGCTACTTGAGAGGCTGAGACAGGAGGATCACTTGACCCAAGGAGTTTGAGTGCAGCCTAGGTAACATGACAAGACCCTAAAAAAAAAAAAATGGCCGAGTGCAGTGGCTCATGCCTATAATCCCGCACTTTGGGAGGCCAAGGTGGATGGTTCATGAGATCAGAAGTTCAAGACCATCCTGGCCAATGTGGTGAAACCCCATCTCTACTAAAAATACAAAAATTCACCAAACGCGGTAGCAGGCACCTGTAATCCCAGCTACTCGTGAGGCTGAGCCAGGAGAATCGCTTGAACTTGGGCAGCAGAGGTTGCAGTGAGCTAAGATCACGCCACTGCACTCCAACCTAGGAGACAGAATGAGATTCTGTCTCAAAGAAAAAAACAAAAAGTTATG
Organism: Piliocolobus tephrosceles; assembly: GCF_002776525.5. Lineage (NCBI taxonomy): Eukaryota > Metazoa > Chordata > Mammalia > Primates > Cercopithecidae > Piliocolobus > Piliocolobus tephrosceles. The sequence goes on from NC_045436.1 coordinate 60,381,262, forward strand.
GCATCATAAAAAATATTTGTTAACACATGGAACAGGAAAAGATGAACAAGAAATTTCTTTAGAAAGATGATACAAATAAAATTTATTAATATAGGTCAAAGCATCACTATGTCAAAGAAGAAAGACCCTGTGATTACCTTGATACTTAATGAGACGTAGAATAGTATAGTTAAGAGAGCATATTCTAAAGGCAGATTATCTGCATAGAAATCTCTCGTTTCGTTAGACTTGCATTATCGAAATAATCTGAAATATTGGTAGAGATCTATATGCAATAACTGTTTTGAGTATTTTTTATTAATACAGGATTGATGATGAAGTTCTCCCCTCCTTTTTGTTATACACATGATTTGTTTCCAAAGTCATATTGTTTCTTTTAATGTATGTATTAGAATGCTAATAGCATAGTAACTTTATAGCATGAACTGTTTTTTTTAGGCTGTATAATGGTGTATTGAATTTTCACATACTCAAAGTAAGCTTCTTGTTTCTTTATTTTCTAGGAGAAGGATGTGGTGTCTGCCCATGGAAGAGAGGAAGCATCAGATAGGCGCTTACAGCAGTTACAGTCCAGTATAAAACAATTAGAAATAAGGTAAATTGTTAAATGCACCTAGTGTTGTTGATATGCTTTAAAAGATATTTTACAATAGAGTTTCAGAGTGCAATATTTACTAGAATAAATGTTTTATAAACTCTAAATCAAAACTATAATCATAGGTGTAAAATCTGATTTAATCGACATTATTTATTAAAAATTATATTCAACAGATTGCTATACTTTGAATATATATTCAAAGATAATTTGTTGAATATGATTTTAGAACCTTTACTAAGTGCATTAATTTAACTTTGAATGAGAATAGTTGTGCCAAATTTAGTCCAGTACTTTTTGGGAAACAAATAAAACCCTTGATATCATGCTTTTGTATCAGTACTGCAGAGCACAGAGCACACCTTTATTTTCATTTCTCCTTAGGTCAGCCTGCAGATTTTGGTGTGAACATAGTTGACCTTCAGTAACCTAAAATCTTTCTTTCTTCTAAAGAGCAGTTAAAATTTTTAAATCATAGTTAAGAGGAAATTTGATATTACCTCAACCCCTCTATAATTCTGTACTTCTAAAATAATACAGTTACAGTAAAAATAAACCATTAAAGTGGAAGGCAAAGAAAGGAGAGGAATGTTATTTTTAAAAGCTATTTTTTAGGAATCATGAACCATAAATCCTACAAAAAGGATTAACTTCAAGAGCTAAATGTAGATTCTTTTTGCATCTTGGGTGTAATATGTCAGAAAAATCTTGGAAGCTGAAGCTTGATCATCAATCCTTTTGGTCCTCCAGAAGGCAGGGTGCTGGTGTATCCTGCTCCCCAGTACTGTTCTCCCTTGTATTCTTAGGAGTTCTAATTTGCAGTGGCCCTTCGGATACCTTTACCCATCACTCGTCTCTGTCCTGATAGCCATCATCAATTGGTGTCATGTTTTTCAACAGGAGTATTGGCTTTTTGAGTGAGACAATTCTTAGTTGTTTGAGACTGTGCCAATAACTACAGGATGTTTAGCATCCCTGGCACCAAATATGAAATTCTAGTCGCACCTCTTAGCATTGTAACTACCAAATGTCCCCACACATTTCAAATGCCAATACCATCATAGTTGCAAACCGTTGAGTATAGGACACTGGCATATCAGAACGGTCCATGCAGTACTTTTTTTAAAATCTTTTTTCTTTGTACAAGCTGAACCACATGACTTGATATTAGATTGTGGACTTTATTTTAGGTAGGGAGAATATATATTTGTCTTTTGCTAAAGCTAAGAAGTAATTTTTAACCAGATGCTAAAAGTCATCTTGAAAAGATAACATTTTCCAAGTGCTTTGATGATTTTATTTTGCTATAAATGAATAATTTATCTGTTTAATAAAATCTTTTCATTTGACACGACTATAATAAAAGTGAAAATAAATATATGCCTACCTCTCCCACATCAACTATGCCTTTCGTGTGCTAATATTTAGAATAACTAATACAGGTAGAGGAAAACAAATATGATCCTTGTATATTTGTTTGTTTTCAGTAATTTTGGGCAGTATAAAGGAGATACATGCAAAGCGTACTTGAAACCCCTATTTTTATGCCTATTGAACAGGAGTAGTAGAAAAAGGTCTAAGAGATAGTTGAGATATACCCCAGTATGACTAGGTATGATTTTCCGTACATTGTTAGAAGAAAAGTCTTTAAGACTCCCTCCTAAGAGGGACTTTCATATTCACAGGTGAAGCATCATGTTTTCAATGTGTGTTGAGCACCTACTGTTGTACCAGCCAGTGTTTTAAGTTCTGGAATTCTAGAAGTGGCCTGTATCTGGTGATATCTGATTATCTCTGTAGATGACAGAGAAAAGTCCTTAAACAACATTTATACCTATTTAAACAGATACAAAGGATTATTCTCAGTAGGGAAAATTCACCAGTGGACACTACTATTAAAAATAGGGTTTTTAAAAAATAAGTAAAAACTTAGAATGAAGTCTGATTGATAGGCATCACTTACTTGTGTAATCACCCCCACCACCTTCTGACCTCCATTACTCATATGCTTAAATTGTTAGAGAAAGAAAATTATTCAATAATATAATTGACTCTCAGTTGGCTACCACTATCTACCTGAATTGATATTTGAGATTTCACCCATATTTACTAAAGAATGCACCCAGATTTATACATCATTCATTACTTAATCGGAATCTAAATCACTTTTTTTCTCCTTTCTTCAGCAAATATTCACTGACTAGACTGAAGACATTTTAAAAGCTAAGTTACCATAGGATATATGTATATGTTTGAGAGCTTGAAAAGAGTAATATGAAAGTGATTGAAAAACAGAATTTAGATACAATTGTTTTTCCTCAAGATTTAGTTGGGTGGGTCTTTAGTACTGTGAAAGACCAAAAGTACCAGATAATTCAGGAGATTATTTTATTCAGGCTATTGCAGTAGGGAGAATGCTCATTAATGAGGGATGTTTCAAAGAAAAGGAAGGGGCCTGAGGTTTTATATAGGCGGATAAACGAGGTGTGCATGAATCTTACGGGACTCATGAGGAAGGATGGAGGTGGGTCTTATTTTGGAATATGCGAGAGCAGGGTTATTTTATGCTGTTAGCTCTATTCTGAAACACAAAATGATAGAGGAGGTTTAGAGGACAAGGGTGGGAGGACTTCTTAGCCATCCCTGTTTTCTTGGCTCAGGTAAAGTCTAATATCAGCATAAAGGAAGAACAAAAGCCAGATACAGCAGACATAATATACGATTAATGTCTATTCTTAAGATTTGAGCCAGATATTTGAGTGGACCAACAATTCAGTAACAGAGGTTAGAAATGGAGGAGAACAAAGTAATGATTAATAATGATTGTGCAGACTATTCCATTCACACAACATGTCAGACTAAATATTCTGAAAAAAACCCTCTTGATGTAAGCATCTTGATAAATAACAATATGATTTGTTTCCAAAGTTCTTTCTTTAACTTACATATTAGAATGCTAATAGCATAAAAACTTTATAGCATGAACTGTTTAATTACATTTAAATGCTCAACTTATATAGTTGGGAACTCTCAAGCATACAAACAAAAAAACAAAAACAGGAAGCTAAAACAAGAATGATAAATAAATGACTTGCCTGCCAAGGACGTCAGGGCTGGATCTATATTATGTCACAAGAAGGTAAATGTCTTTGAGTAGGCTGGAACCCCTGAAGGAGCTACACTCTAATTAAAAGGCTAAAATAGAAAAAAATTTCTGCTTCTTAACAATGATAGCCAACCAATAAAACTATTTCCATCATGTAGCCAAATGGAAAAAAAAAATCATAATAATCATTGTAGTCTTCTCTGAGAATGTGTAACCATAACTCTGCCCTCATATGACACTGTTGTTTAATGTTATACTATCTGTTCATTTGGAAACCTCAGCCCCAAAAACTAAAGTGGCAACACATTGGTAGGTAGTCCTGGTACATGGAAGAAGCAATAGTAAACCTTTGGGTGAAATACTTTTGAACACAGACCCCTCAGGATTCCCACAGATTAAGTTTAGACAGATATGAACTTAATCAAAAATTACCAAGTGCATGAGAAAATAAACCACTTGACTGACAGGAAGAAGGTTTTGATGTGGGTAGTGGAGGGGAGTGGGGAGGGGAGAATAGAGAAGCCTGCTTCTTCTACTATTTAGAAAAAAGAAATGCCTGAAAATAACAAATAACAAAGAAAAATATAAAATGTGTCTTACCAAACATGTTATAAAGCCAAAGTAATCAAATCAGTAATCAAATTAAAATGAGTCGAGCATGTAAAAACTAAGTAGATCAATGAAACATAATCTACTAGTAAATTATGATATTTGCATATATGATATTTGCATATTTGGGGGATAGTAATAGAAGTATTTAAATTCATTAGTTACTAATGGTACTCAAACAACTGGCCATTAGTTTGGAACTTAAGTTGGACTCTTCTCTTACATCATATTCAGGAGTAAATTCAAATGAGTCAGGATTAAAAATATAGGGGTAAAAATTAAAGTCATGGAAATCTTTGGAGGAAATCTAAGAGATTACACTGACAATCTATGGATGAAGGAGACCATCTTTATAAAAACTGAAAGCCAAAAGTTGAAAAAAATAGTCAAATTTAGCTGTGTTAAATTTTTAGTGTAGTGAAGATTCCCTAAATAGAGTCAATAGGCAAGAACAACAAAAAAGTAGATTTGGAAAAAAAAGGTATTTTCAGCATAAAGGACAGACTTAAAGGACAGACTAAGGGTTAATATTTATAATATTTATAATTTATGGTTCTTATAAAGGGAAGAGCAAAATAATTTATGGTTCTTATAAAGGGAAGAGCAAAGTAAACCCATCAGAAAAAAAATGTGCAAAGATTAGAAGAAATTCAAAGAACAAAATTCATATGGCTTACAAAAGGAAGAAAATATGCCTTAAGTGTCTTATAGAGAAATACAAATTAACAGTGAAATGAGGTTACATTCATTAGACTAGGAAAGGAAGGAGTCTTTATAACTTGATGAGATTTCTATATTATTAGATGAGAAAAGCAAGTACAGAAAAGGGTATATATTATGATTTTTATTGTTATAAAAAAATGGAAAAGCTCCTGTGGTTAGCTGTATGTATAATATGTGTGTATATTTATGTGTATATGTGCATGAGTATATATATATATGTGTGTGTATATAATCATATGAATGTTGAGAAAATTATTTTAACATATACATTAGTAAGTTCACGTAGCTTGTCTGGGTAGAGAGCATGAAAAGGGAGAAAAGAGAAAAGACCATATAAATGTAAAGAACAACTCATTTCTTAAGGGTTTGCTTTATGTCATTGTCACGTAACTATATAATATAGTGTGATACCATAACAAGTATAACATAATTAGGATCAGAAAATCCAGGCTCAGTCTCAGCCCCACTGCTCATTAGCCCTATGACCTTAATCAAATGCCTGACCTCTCTGGGTATGTTTGTTGTTCTTTAAAATGAACATATGGAGATAGTAAAACCTACTTTATAAAAGTGTAATGAATATCAAATGGGAAAATATTAATACATGTGAAAGTTACTGGCATAATAATACAAGTATTATGCTACTGAGTAGTAGATGCTCAGGAAATCTCCCTCCTTCCTTTTAAAAAGGTTTAACTTTCCCAGTGTAATTATTGATTTCTAGATTATGTGTGACAATCCAAGAAGCCAACCAATTAAGAACAGAAAATACACATCTGGAAAAACAGACCAGAGAGCTACAAGCAAAGTGCAATGAATTAGAAAATGAGCTATATGATGCCATTGTAAGAGCCAGAAATAGCATACAACTCTTAGAAGAAGCTAACCTTCAAAAAAGTCAGGTAAGAAAGCTGGTAAATATGTTTAGATATAATAAAATCTTGACTATTCTCCCATGTGACCTCACAGTAAGGGATTCAATAGCTGCAGAATAAATGCATGAAAATGAAATTGCTATTCTCTTCATTAGTAATCATACCATATTCTTGGATGGTAAAACCAAATATGATAATATTATAAAATGTCAATTCCTTTCTAAAATAATGTATAAATATCACACTTTTCTTATTTTCCCAAACCCTGTGTAACTAATCTTCATCCCCTGTAGTCTCATACTTTAATAAAAAAAAAAAAAAAAAAAACTGTTACAGTGCTTTACTGCAGTATACCCTATATTTTATTCAGTTGAATCTGATTAATCTTATCCGTCTCTATTCCCCTTCATCATATACTCAATTACTTTAATAAAGCAGAAGCTTAATTGACTTTAAAGATTTATTTACCGAAGTCTTCATGTCACTGTTCTTTTTTAGTTCTCTAGCAATTGTGATACCTGTGCTATCAAATACAGTGTTCCTTGTCATATACTGCTTCCCTATGAATTATATATTTAGTTTATTGAAGTCACAAAATAAATGTTTAATGTTTATTTTGCTGCCTCCCTTATGTAGAGTTCATTAAATCATTAATTTATTTACCAACATTTATTGAAAACCTAGTATATGCAGAATACTCCGCTAGCAAGTATGTTGGGGTACAAAGGAAGTGCTTTGTTTTATTTATATTTCCCTTTTTACAGAGGATTTTTCAAGAGATCTAGTAAAACAGAACATAGTGTAAGGTGGATATTGAGAAGCTAATAAATAAAAAAATTATCTAAATCCTAACTGTGGGAATGCTAAGGTGTTTATCATGCCTTTCAACTAATATTTTCATCTGTGATCTGGATACTGTCTTTTAGAATGGTTAAGAGGCACACAATAGACATAATATGCCTGGGAATTGTGTTGAATACCTAAATCAACTAGAAAAATTAAGGTCAAGACAAAATTTTTATCTCTGCCTTCTGAAGCCTACTTGTATGAGCACTCTTAATACCAAGCCATTAAAAACAAACATCTTGTGTAGAGCACAGTGGACAGAGAAAATAGTAGGAACACTCATTGCCCATCCTCCCAAATTTTCTCACTCAAATCCTAAGTCAACAGACCCTCACAGAGACTGTCTATGGCTACAATACTAAACTGCTCCTTGACTCATTGCTTAGTTGCTAGAGGTTTCCCATCTTCAGTTGCTTGTTCAAAGTCAAAGGTTTCTCCCAACCGATCATACAAGCAAGGCAGGAAGTACAGCCTAGCATAGTTCCCCTTCTCCCCCTCAAGGTTATTACGTAAGAACAGCTGTTACTTGTCACTAGCTTACTTGTTTAAGGTGGAGGAAATTTATCTTAAAAAACAATTTTTAAAAAAACAGGTAAAAATGTGTATGGTACCTTTGGAAGATGGTGGGAACAGAACACAGGGCCACTTACATGTTGATTTAAAATGGATTCAACTTGGCCTAATTGAAGGAGTTCCAAGCCTAGAAAAAAAGGTTTGTGTTAGAGATATAAATATGGGAATTGTCTGCATATAAATGATATTTAAAACCATGAAATTTGATTAGACCACTAAAAGAAGGACATATAGAGAGGGGGGCAAGAACTGAACCTTGGGTAGTCCAGTATTAAGAGATTCAGGAGATGAGGAAGAATCAGCAATGTAGACTGAAGAGGAATGATCAGTGAGATAGGAGGAAAACCAGTACTGTGTGTGATGTGCTGAAAATCACATGCAGAAAGTACAACAAGGAGAAGAAAGTAAATATCTCAAGTGCTGCTGCTAAAGAAGTACTGAAAATTTACTTATAGATAATCAATATGGAGATCATGATGGTGAAAGCCTGATTCAAGGAAGTATAAAAGAGATTGAAAGAAAAAGTCTTGGAGATGAACATGTTACAGAGTTTTGCTTCACAGAGAAGCAAGGAAATGGAGTGTGACTGACAGCAGAGCTAGGATTATGGCAATATTTATTTGGTGGGAGATGGAAATGATTGGAATGATAGAAACACATCAAAGAGACAAAACAAGTGGTGTCTGCAATGATCAAGTTATGAGTTAATGAGTGACATAATTTGAATAATACTAAATAATGGAAAGAGAGAGAAATTCAAGAGATTCTTATAAGGATACAATACCTAGAGATGATGATTTACTTTATATAGGGATTCAAAAAAATGGAAAATTCAAAAATGGTTTTAAGATTTCTGGCTGTAGAGATTAGAAGCGTGTTAGAAACATTGGCTGAAAGAAATACCATAGAGAAAGTGTCTTTAATTAGGACAAGGGCAGGTGAGAAGGTTAGGGAAAATAAATATCATTCATGATTTCAACATGATATTCAAGTAGAGATGTCCCAGAAGTTTTAAATAAGGTGTTTATAGAAAGTGACTAGTGGATAGGTTTTTACCTATTGCTATCTTTACTAATAATGATGTGATCTATAACATGAAATGATTGTTTTCTGAAGGCTCTACTTGAGGAGAAGCAAAAAGAAGAAGACATAAAGAAAATGAAAGAGAGACTTTCTCAGTTTGTACAAGATGCTACCAAAAGAACCAAGAAGGAAGTAAGGATTTTTAATTATATTTAAAATTCAGAATTTAAGTCACAACTAAAGACTAAATTCCACCTAAATATTTGTAAATTAAAATTAAAATACTTGCCTACAGAGTTATACAGACTGTATTGAAATTATTAGCATAAGTGCTTAAAAACTAACTAAAGGAACTGAGTAAAGGCTCCTTTCCTTTAAAATTATCTCCAGTAGGATAGTGGGATATACTGAATAGCCCTCCACTTGATAAAATAAAGATGTTCCTTTTCTTTCCTTATCTGTATTTTTTGTGGGCAATATTATTTCTCTCCTAGGTGAACTGTAGCTTTAAACTGGTTTTTAAAACTTCATCAGTTTAGAAAAAAATAAAGTTAAAATGTTTGCTTTCTCCCAAGCAACTAGGTGGTAGAATTTTTATTTCCACAAAGCCACTGTATAATATTTCTTCCTGCAGAAGTATTTCTTAGAAATCTATTACTTTTACAGAATCATGGTGTAAAGAAAAAAAATCTATTACTTTGTCTTTATATGACCGAAATTAGATAATTTCCCAAGATAAAATTTTTAATTTAAGGCAGAGTCCAAAGTAAACCGTGCGCTTTTTAATTTCTAATCTTCTATATCTTTTCTGCAGGAGCTCTGTCCTTCCTATTCGTGAAGTTGAGAGTACTGTAACATTGGACTATAGCCTAAAATATTCTTGATGACATATTTTTTAAATAAATATTAATAAACTTTATACTTTTAATGATAAAAATATTTTATTAAAGTATTCATGGTGTGAGCATTCCTCTAATTGTATTTTCTTATCCTAAAATAAATGCACATTGATTTTGAGGTTGATGAAGTTCGTCTTTTGCATGAAGCATTAAATCTAAGTAGGATTTTTCACAAGCACTGTGATCCCATTCATTCCAAATGTTTTGCAAATGGAAAATACAGATGCTTCCTAAAATCCAATTATTTCCCTATTCAAATATGTAATCCTTCCAGGCATCTGAAGCTCAACATGTCTGAAACTGAACTTACTGTTGTAGTCAGTCCCTGATTGTTTCTTCCTTAGGTGTTCCTGTTGATTTCCTATAGCCAGCCTTTCCCTGCCATTACAACTGTTCACTCAGGAAGTATTTATTGAGCACTTCCTGTGTGCCACGCATTTTGCTGGGTCTTTGCCCCCTCTGAGTTCCACACTGTTGCCCAGTTGATTTTTTTAAGTAGACTTTTAAAATTATTATTAAAAGTGACATATGCTCATTGTAAAAAGAAATTTAAAATATGTATGAGAAAATATGTACAAATGAAAAATATGTATAAAAGAAAATTAAAATTACAAGTTTAATACCCAGAGATAGCCACTATTTTTGGCATTGTTCTGTGAATTTCATTTAATCCCAAATTATTCACGGCGTGTCCTTCAAATATGTAGAATTAACCTGTTGAATTGAGAATAACTTTATATGTATCTCTTCCTATTGACTAAAGTAAATACAATGAATAAATTGTCACATATTTCTGTTCTGTCTATAAAATTGAACAAAAATATGACAGTGGCTTATTTCTTTAAAATATGAAAATACTTTATTTCTTAGATATCTCTCAAATAAATAAAATTTGCAAAAAAAAAATACATTGTTTACTTTTGATTTTAAATCATAGCTAGTGCCATTATTGGATTTTCGTATTTCTTAATAGTTTATCTTACTATTTGGTTTATAAATGTCCTTACTATTCATAAAATTATAGAGGGGAATGCTTATATAAAATGAGGATAGGATGAGAGAAGGGTGTTAGTCCCTCTACAGACTTCAAAACCCCAATCACAGTAAACTACCTCACTGAAATGTGTATTTCCTCACATGACGAAAGTTTACATTTTGTTTCATTAGATACTAACTCTGGAAAATTCCATATGACTTTTGGAGCACAGAAGTTTATGTATGATATGCCATCAGTGTCAATAGTTCTACACAGTCCTTTTAAAAGGCATGAATAGTTTGATTCATCTGTATTTGCCAGGATTACTATAAATGTATTTCAAAATATGTACCCTCCTGTTGTCATAAGCCCTCAAGTTAGCTGTATCATTTCTAGATACTAAAAAGAACACATTTTAAAAAGAAATTATGCAAGAGAGAGACAGACATGACAGGGCTTGTAAGAACCAAAATTTTTATATTATAGGAACATTTATGACTTAATTTCTCTGCGTCAGTTTTCCTCATCTATAATGGAAATAATAACCTCATTGGATTTTTGTGAGAATAAATGAGATACTACATGTAAAGCACTCTGAATAGTACCTAACACACATTAATCCTCTATAAATTCTGTTATTGTTACTGATCCATAAACAGAATACATTGATTCTTAATATAATTATTCATAGGAAAAGTCTACATCAAATTATAACCTTGAAAAGAGCTAAAATAGGCCGGGCGTGGTGACTCATGCCTGTAATCCCAGCACTTTGGGAGGCTGAGGCAGGCAGATCACAGGGTCAGGAGATCGAGACCATCCTGGCTAACACGATGAAACGCCGTCTCTACTAAAAATACAAAAAATTAGCTGAGCATGGTGGCGGGCGCCGGTAGTCCCAGCTGGAGGCTGAGGCAGGAGAATAGGGTGAACCTGGAAGGCGGTGCTTGCAGTGAGCCGATATCGCGCCACTGCACTCCAGCCTGGGTGACAGAGCGGGATCTCCGTCTCAAAAAAAAAAAAAAAAGAGCTAAAAAAAAAAGACCCAGAAATAGTATGATTGGCAGGCCTTCAGAAAGATAACTCATATTAATTAACCATATAAAGTACATGGCAGTATTGTAAATGTTCTAAACAAAGTTTACATCATATTTTCAAAATAGTCCATCTTACAAGATACTACAAAATTTTCAAAGACCTTTAGATCATAAAAGTTTACTGATGATTTACCATTGGCATCAGTATTCTTCAGAGTCCTTTTAAAAAGCATGAATAGTTATTAGAAAAATTTATTGTCATAGAGAAATCCTGATGAGATGTGACTAATTCTTCAAAATACTCTGTGCACATTAATAGTGTTCTTTCTGAAGATATTTAAATGTTAATTAAATTTTATTAAATGTTATTTATTAAATATTATTAAATCTTAATTTATCTTCAGAAGTAAAAGTAATTTAATACTGGGGTGTGATGGGTATTATTAAAAAAATTCTTCTGTTTATGAATCAAAAGCATCCTATGATGAAAGTGTCTGACAACCACAGTCCTTTTGGATATACCATTCTATTCACTCTTCTTCCACTTTCATGGCAAATTCTTTGCTCCTTAATATATTGTGTGCTTATTTGTCTTTTATGCCCTAAAAGTTACAATTTTATTTTTATCAAAATTATTATCGTACGTGTTTTTATCAGATATTAATCATTTTTATTCTAGACCCAAATAATGAGTAAATGTCTTAATTTACAGGTTGCAAACACAAAAAAACAATGCAGTATACAAATTTCTCGATTAATAGAAGAACTTTCAGCCCTTCAAATGGTATGTTTGACTATATTGATATTTTCTTCCAAATATTGCTCATATTGGGGATTCATTCATTCAAAGGGTGCTTATTGAACCAAGCCGTGACTAGGTGCTAGGAAAAAAGTGAAAATCCAGATAGATATGTTTGCAGCAGTCTTGTGGCTTATATTCTAGCAGGAAAGATAGATGGCATTTATCACATTTTACTGTAACTACCTGTCTTTGACAGAGAATGCACAGGATGCTATTGCTAGCTCTAGCTCCTATGATATGATGAGTTTTTCTGGGAAACCAAGGAGAAAGAGAAAGTTTATATAACAGTGGTAAGGAAGAAAGACAGAAAGCTTCCTGAAAGAAATGAGCACTGAGGAATGAGTAAGCCAAGATGGGAGAGGAAAAGATTAGAGGTGTAGTTAGAGGTGGGATTGGAAATAGAAGTTTAACTTGAAGTTTGATGTAATGAAATTTAATAACCTTGCTTACAGGAGAATAAAAGTACAACAATCTTCAAGAATTGAGAAAATGTTTATAACTTCACAAACTCTCATCTTTTCTGACTCCCTGTATCACTTTTTATCTCTATTACAAAATTTATCAGTGAATCATATCTTGTAATAAATATCGTGCATTAGGTGTATATTGATCATACACACTCTGTCTCTCTCCATGAAAATCTTATCTCTGGAATTAGATTGTAAGCATCTCAACATAGTGGAGTCTTACGCCTTCCTTTATTTTCCCTATTGCTTGCCTAGTACAGTGTTTTGCAGAGTTTATTTTTAAATGTTTATCAACTGAATTATATATTTAAACACTCTGAAAGAGGAACCACATTTTCTTTTGCCATTCTACAAACTTTGGAGAGTACATGATGGGATCTTAATCATCGTATATTGGGTCCCAAATGTAATAAAACAAGGAACATTTATTTTGTATTTGTTTAATGTCACTTATTTTAATAATGTAGAAACATCAAGTAAAATTGGTGGGATGCAATGTGGCCAGTTAGTCATGTGTAGTTTTTTGTTGTTGCACAGTTTTGCTTCCTTTTCTATCACTCAGTTATTTCACTTGTTCTCTTTCATGGGCTGATTAGCTATCAAGAGATTAATATCTTTGTGGAAAAGGAGGAGTAGAAGGATACTACCCCAGTCCAAGATCATTTAATGGATGGTAGACTCTTCAAGGGCATGAACATTCATTCTTTCTGTGTTCTCAAGGGAACAAGGACTGACTAAGACTTCTAGGGATTTTTCAAATCATTGTTAGCTATGTAACAACCAGAGCTATATTAAACTCACTTTAGAGTAAAAAGAATGACAATTCAGCTTATTGCAAAAAGTGTTTCTTATAATAAAACAATTCTACTTCATAGCTAAGTGATTTTTCTAAAACATCTGATAGTCATGTTGATTCTATGGGGAGAACTATACTGTGTAATTGAAAAGTTTGAAGTATTAAGTATGTTAAAAATATGTTCAAAGGAAAACATTTGGCTACTTTAAGACAGATTTTCTCAAAAAATCTAAGCTGCAGTTTGAAGCATAATAACCTGATGCTTGCTATTGTTTTCTACTTTTAACAGTTTTACTATCTATACTAATAGTATTAGTATTAATATGCTATCCATCTATACTATTATTTACACTATGAAGTCCAGGAAGGTAGTTAAGCATACTTTTGCTAACCCAAAATTAAGGTATGCTCACAGGAAGGAGAAAAACTTGTATTTTAGATGAGTGTGCAGATTATTTAATAGATTAAGAAAAAGCCAGAACCATTGTATTTCAAGCTACATATCTCCCTTTGAAGACCAGCATGTACCTAACAGCCTTTGTTTTCTGTGGTAAGGTGTAGTTTATCTTAAGAATATTCAAGGTTTTATTGTGCCATGTAGCAGATTGCTATTAATCTATGTCAAATAAAAAAATTAATTATAAAATGTTCAAACTTACAGGAGTAAAATAAAATGTTCATTATAGTCTTTTCTTTGATGCATGAATTTTTTGGAAGTCTTTTTTTTTTAGTTTCTAAATACATGAGGATTTACACTGTCTGTTGTTGTTGATTTCTCATTTGGTTAGGTCGGCAGCACAGATCATGGTCTATATGATTGGTTCTTAATATGTTTTGAGACTTCTTTTATAGAGTATTATTTTGGAAATACTCCATGAGTACCTGAAAAAATACCTATTATTTTGTCATATTTTCCCCCAAACGTAGGCATGTCAGTGGTGATATGCTAATATCTCTAAAAACTTTGTAATAGTAATTTGTAATGTTTGCTTTAGTATTATAGTGCATTTCTAATAGAATTAGTATGATAATTCTCTCTAAAGGTTTAAATTTTGCTGTCTCATTTTACTGTTTTTACCCCCAGGTTAACCAAATATTCTTTAGGCCATCATCATTTGTCATAAAAATGGTGGATTGGGTGGAGAGGGATATGAAGCCTACTTACACATGCATTTCTTTATATACCACTTACCAGCCCCAGAAGTGTGAGCCAGACTTTGTTATTAACATATATTCAAAATCACATGGGAGGGGTTACAAATGTAGGTAAAATCCCAAATTTAGCACTGAAGCTACCCTCTCCTAGATAAGCAACTTCCTATATGAATATATGGAGTACTAATGTTGCATTTTGTATACACTCAGGGTTCTATCTTAATAAAAGACATTAAATTTAAATTTGTCAACTGATTTGTAACATAGGGTTAAAGATCTTAATTATAATCAATGGTGATTAATTTTGGGTCACGAAGCTTACTTTAAAATTTAAAAACATATTGAAATACACTTCTTCTATAAAATAATTGGACATCATTAGTAAGTAATGCACTGTTAGCAAAGTGGGTTCCTCCAAAGCATGATTCACAATTGGAAAAAAAAGAGAGAGAGAGAGAAAAAAGCCATACCCATTACCCATTCTCCAAAATAAATGTATAAATACAAATAATTGTGAAGAACTAATAATTATTATGACTTTTTTGTTTTAGGTGCAGTAGCAAATTAAATTTTATTATCTAATTGATATGCTTGCTAAATACTGAGTAAAATCTTTTGAGGAGAAATACTTTATGTTCATGCTAATAAAATATTGTTAGTATTTCTGTTTGCTATAATTTTTGTAAAGAAAACAATTAACTTTTTTAGAGTTTATACACCCGTATATCTTTTAGGCCATAGGTATCTCTGAGGGTTTTGTGCCACTATCTGGTTCTTAGTTCCCTTTTCAAAATATTTGATAAGAGTGTGTAAAAAGAAAATCTATAGTACGAGAAAGGAGTTCCATTCATATTTTTTTCTCCCTGGAATCCCCCAACCTCTGTCTCCCACCTAGTCTGTTTAATTAGAACTCCTTGGCATCCTACTGCTGGAGGCAATTTCTGAAATCGTGGGTTAGGTTGCTCTTCAAACATTGAGTTTTGTCTTTAATCAATATAACCTTAAACTTGTGTTGATAACTATGATATTCCCATTATGAACAAATTATTTTACTTCTCCGTTTTTCCCCACTTTTCTTAAGATGTTACCAAATGTATATATTTACAATATGACTTGAATTTATAGAAGTGTGCTGAAAAACAAGGCCAACTTGAACGAGTCATTAAGGAAAAAAAAGCAGTGGAAGAAGAACTAGAAAAGGTAAAAAGAAAAAGGAAATATAACTACCTAAAACTCAACTGCAAATATGCAACATTACTGTCTGTTTCCATCATGCCACCTACTAGCAATTCCTTTATTTGTTAGTATTATCCTGGTAAGTTTTTCTTTTCTTTTCTTTTTTCTTTTTTCTTTCTTTCTTTTTTTTTTTTTTTTTTGCCATGGAGTCTCACTCTGTCACCCAGGCTGGAGTGCAGTGGCACGATCTCGTCTCACTGCAGCCTCCACTTCCCAGGTTCAAGCAATTCTCCTGCCTCAGCCTCTGAGTAGCTGGGACTATAGGCACCTGCCACCATGCCTGGCTAATTTTTTTGTGTTTTTAGTAGAGATGGGATTTCACCATGTTAGCCAGAATGGTCTCTATCTCCTGACCTCATGATCCGCCCGCTTCAGCCTCTCACTTTCCTTAAATATATTTAGAGTCTGCAGTTAAATACCGATGTTGCCTGGATACAATTCCTTTCTAAGAGCGGCTGTATTCTTTGAACTTTGTACTTAAAGATACAAATTTTGTGAAGTAGCTATATTTCTTGCTTAAACCTCATCCTACGAAATTTCACTTTGTCTTTACTTTGTTTTTGAATTTTATGTTAGCTCTTATGGTGCTTAGGCCATCTATAAATAAAACAAGTATATATAACCAGAAAATTATAGCATTGCTATGATTTTTACCTTTTAGAAGTACAGATTTTAACTTCACACTTAGGAAGAATATTTACCCCCGTGATAGTTCAGAAAAACTATTGGGAGAAGTCCATAGTTTAAAATTCATTTATTTTATATACTTTTGTATTAGCAGTAATATCCTACTCTTTTAAAGTACCTTGGGGAAAGAAAGGGAGACCAAATTTGATTGAGCACTTACTGTATTTTAGGTGCTGCATTAAGAACTTTCATAGAGAGGTTAAGTAACTTACCCAATGTTAAAAAGTGGTAAATGGTAGAGTCAGAGTTTGATTTTCAAAGAAGAGCTATGTAGCATAAAAATTATGGTCTATATCTATTATCAACATGAAAAATATTATGACATCAGTAAAAGAGTAATACACAAAGCAAAACATAATGTACAGTTCCATTTGTGAAAAAAAAAATACATGTGTTCAAAGTAGGACTTATGATTACCACTCTCCTGCAAGATAGGTCCCTTCTGAGTTTCCATCTGCATATCAGTTCCCATTTAGATTGCCACCTGTTATACATCAGGGTTTGGGATGACTGTTTTAACATCACATGGCAAAGGTTAAGGAAAAGGCTTTGGAGGAAGTGTAAAACTTACAAGGCAAAAAACGACAGGTAAAGGGAAAGCACAGCACCTTATTCTCCCACTGTTCCACAGACCAGTGTGCTAAGGTCAGAGAACTGCTGGGTCTGCAGCATAGTTCTGTATTCCAGTAGTGGAATGTTGATGTGCTGACACTCCATGTTTTTATAGAGAGTGACAAAGCAATCCTGTCAGTGGGGAAGACACAGGTTACTTGGTCAGGCAGTCTAGATTTTGAGGGTAGCTCAAAAATCTTAAAAAAAAAAAAAAAAAGAGGGAGCCCCATCGCATGGAAAGCTGAGCTTGGGTACAACCACCACTGCTGAGGAAGGGGAAGCCCCATCCAAGCTAGATCATTGTCCAGGTAACCCAGAGTGAGATTCTGGAGTCACTGTCAGAGTTCTAGTTATTGCACCATGGTATGTATCTTTATTTTTGAATAATGGAATAGAGGATTGTATTGAACGGTATTCATCAAAGAATCACCAGTGGTTATCTCTAAGTTGACATTGATTTTTACTTCAGCTGCTTTACATTTTTGTATTATTGCATAGTTTACCATGAGCATGAATAATTCCAAAAAAAAAAACTCTATTTTTTAAGAGACAAGGTCTTGCTCTGTTGCCCAGACTGGAGTACAGTGGACATGATCATGGCTCACTGCAGCCTTGATCTCCTGGGCTCAAGGATCCTCCTACCTGAGCCTCCCTAATAGCTGGGACTACAAGTGTGAGCCACCATGCCTGGCTAATTTTTTAATACTTTTTTTAGACGACGGGGTCTTGCTATGTTGCCCAGGCTAGTCTCAAAACAATTATTATTTTATATATCAGTTTTTAGCATTTTATTTTGTAAATGTAAGAGAACCAGATTTAATTATTGATACGTTTCATATGTTACGGTCGGAACAAATGAATATATGATCATGGCTTTTTATTTCTTCCATTGATTTCTGTTTCTAAACTGTTTATTAAGACAGTTTCTTCTGTAATATTATATACATAATAAGCCTCTTCTGCAGATTTACCGTGAAGGCAGAGGAAATGAAAGTGATTACAGAAAACTGGAAGAAATGCACCAAAGATTCCTGGTTTCAGAGTGTTCAAAAGATGATCTTCAGCTAAGACTTACAAGAGCAGAAAATAGAGTAAAACAACTTGAAATTGAGTAAGTTTTTCTTTTGGATTTTCTGTGATAACATCTTCAGAATTAACACAATTTTTGACAGAGTCTCTACCCTTTTTTTTTTTTTTTTTTGGTAGGACTTACAATATATCTTATGTTGAAAAAAAATTTAGGACCAAATATAATTTTATTCAGGATTATTTCTGAAAATGAATTTCTGCAGAAAGAAAAGATTTAACAGTAGCATACCATTTTCTTTTAAATGTATCCTTTCTGGCAATTAAATAGGATGTTTATAATATTGTTGTCTTTGTACTAATTGTGAAACTATTATAGTATCTTGCTTATATTCTTTTATACTACCTATATTTAGTATATTTCTTGTTATAGTGAATATTCTATAATGATCCATCTTGTATATTTTATTGTCTATAAAAGTGATAAAGTCATAATTTGACATATCCATTCTGAGTATTTTTCTACCTCCCCACCCCGATGGTATTACCTAATATAGCAAAATTTTCTTATTTGAATTGCCTGAAATCTCAATCTCCGTATGTGTTCAAAATATATTTTTTAAATAAATACTAATACCTAAGTTACTTAATAAAATTTTTATCAAAAAGAGATCCTGCAAATTTGTTTAATAAATATATGTGTAATTTTTAATAACCTATTCAGATAATCTGCTCATATGGTTACTTCCAGATCAAACCTGCAGGAGGAACTGGTTTATTCCAGCATAAATCTTCTTGTATGTACTAAGAGAAGTATCACACATGAAGGCTTTTCCCAATACCATACATTCACAGGGCTTCTCTCCAATGTGTATACCCATATGTCTCTTAAAGGAGGAGTATTGAATAAAAGCATTCCTGCATTTGTTTTAATTCACATGGTCTCTCTGCATTACGAGTATTTTGTGTGTGTATAGTAAAAGGAGATATCAATGTCTTCTTTATGTTCCTTATATTCATAAAGTTACTCTCCAAGGTGAACCCTCACATATTTCCTAAAGGGTGTAAACATAGAATAAGGTGCGAGGACTGGGTAAAAGACCCTCCCATGTTCCTTACTTTCAAAAAGCTTCTCTCCAGGATAAATTTTGAAAGTTGAGTGAAGGATAAGGATTAGCCCATCTTCTTTAGATTTACAGGGCTTCTTTCCAATGTGAGTTCTTTTCCTTCATTAAGGAAATGAGAAATGACTAAAGGCTCCCATGCATTCTTTTTATAAGCAGAGTTCTCCTCAGTATGAATTCTTACACATTCATCAAGACATGAGGAATTAATGAAGGCTTTCCCACATTCTCCACATCTAAAGAGTTTTTCTCCTAAGTTTTCATATGTGCTTTAAGCTGTATTTGATGAATTTTTCTTAGTCACTTCATTTAAAGAGTTTCTCTTGAGTGTAAGTGCTCCTGTCCGTTTCTAATTTCAGGAATGCTTAGAGTGCTATAGTCTTGCATCTCCTTTAATCTCTGGGAATCCCCTTTTCTGTATTTTTTTGTTGTTATTGCAAATAATTTGTTTTAAAAATGAGTTCTTAGTAATGTAGAGTTTCCTCCACTACATGCCTATATATTGATGCTGTTTACTCTGTCTCATGTAGTTCCTAAAAACTAGTAATTAGACCCAGAGGCTTGATCTGGTCTAGCTTTCTTTTTTTGTTGTTTTTTTTTTTTGGAAGAATTCTTCATGGATGATGATATTGTGGACTTCTATTAGGAGGCTCACAATGTGTGGTTGTTTCTGGTCTCAGCCTCTATCTGATGTTAGCATCCTTTTATTATCATCGCCAAGATATGTCACTTTATTAGGAACTTTATCAGCCAAGGTTTAGACAGAAAAAAGACTATGAGTATTGTGGGAATAAAGGATTTAATGTAGGAAACAGAATTTGCAAGAATGTGGGAGTTGCTGGGGAAGCAAAGATCTGGAAAGACAGAGGTAGAGATCAAAGAAAATCAGTCACTAACTGTTTTCACCCAAAGCACTAGCAGATATGGGCAGGTCAGAATGCCAAAATAGTACCATAAAGGAGTGGTTCATGATGATAAAACTGCCACCGTGTGAAAGTTGCTTCTTTATTTTAAGAATTTTTCTGCTTGCAGGCCGGGCGCGGTGGCTCAAGCCTGTAATCCCAGCACTTTGGGAGGCCGAGACGGGCGGATCACGAGGTCAGGGGATCGAGACCATCCTGGCTAACACAGTGAAACCCCGTCTCTACTAAAAAATACAGAAAACTAGCCGGGCGAGGTGGCGGGCGCCTGTAGTCCCAGCTACTCGGGAAGGCTGAGGCAGGAGAATGGCGTAAACCCGGGAGGCGGAGCTTGCAGTGAGCTGAGATCCGGCCACTGCACTCCAGCCTGGGCAACAGAGCGAGACTCCGTCTCAAAAAAAAAAAGAATTTTTCTGCTTGCAAAATACTTTTAACTAGTAGTTTTCTTAAGCTTTCACAATATTAGTAGCATTTCTATACAATTCCCTGTGAAACCTATTAACCAGGGAATGTTCACAGTACTTATCTGTTATTGAAAAGATGGAAGTTTTAAAAGATAGGAATAAAAATTAGCAGTATATTGATTGAAGCAACATTAATGTATAGAGGTTGTCTCACCCAGTGATCAGTGATCTATTGTTGAGAAAGTTCAGGAAATATAATCCATTTAACCTATGATAAAACGAGAAGTTTACAGAACTAGAAGTTTATGAAAACTTTCTGGTGAAAATATAAAAGTAGATTTCATAATTTAGTAATATAGTCAGCTATTGTGTTAGTCTATGGAGTTTATTGATTAAGTAAAGGAGTGTTGGTTATTATCTGCTTCATCCTTTTTTTGTTCCTTCAGTTGATTCCCTTGAAGTTCTCCATACACAGTGATTCTTAATGTTAGTACAAATTTGAAAGAAGTCTCACATTGATTTTATAGATAAGTGATGACAATTCAGTTCATCTGTTCTTAGATAAGATTTGAATATATTTAAGTTGAATGTATTTGCCTGGTATAACATAACATTTTGAAACCACATAGTTTCAGTCTAAAGTGGAAAGAAATGGCTCAGAATAAAGCAAACAAAAGTCCATGTGATAAAATGTAGACAGACTTTTATCTTCTACTATAGATCATTAAGTTTAAGGATTCTTTTCATTTCGTTTTTTAATCAGCTCCTCAGAAGAAATATCACGTTACCAAGAAATGATTCAGAAAATTCAAAATGTATTGGAGTCTGAGAGAGAAAACTGTGGGCTTGTCAGTGAACAAAGGCTAAAACTTCAGCAAGAAAATAAACAGTTACGGAAAGAGACTGAGAGTTTAAGGAAGATTGCCCTGGAGGCTCAAAAACAAGCCAAATTAAAGGTATTTCCAAGACTAGAGTTAAATGTGTACTTATGAAAATCAAAGTATGGAGAATATTTAGAGATACCTAGCAAAATATCTGTAAGCCCCCCCTCTTTTTTTTTTGCCTTCTCATCAAATAGCACTAAATCATAATTCAGAGTGTTAACCAATCATTTCTGTGTTGTAGAACTCTTGGCAGGCATACTTGAAAATGATTGCCTTTGCTAAACACAAAAAAATTCTTTTCTAACCATGAAATGTACTGTTATTCCTGCCAAAGCAATTTAAGCACCACTAGCAAAACCATAGATTAGGTAACTTTACAGACTGCCTTCCTCTCTTCTCTCCATATAGTAGCCTTTGAAAAGTTGAACTTCTCTAAAACTAACTGTATAGAGGATGTTACAGCAGCAGGCTCTGAGAACCATTCACAGCTAGTCTGAAAATTCCATGGCAGGAAGAAGGCAAGAGGCAAAAATGTCATCTAAAACAAATTCCCTTTCTTTTCTCTCTTATTTCCTTGTCCTTTGATGCTTATATAGTTTAGTAATAGGAAGATGATCCTCCTTTTAAGGGACTTTTAAGAAACACAAATATCTTCATAAACATCTTGCTTACCTTTTCCCATGTCATGTCACTTTTATAAAAAGTGGCACTAACTTTTTTATGATAAATATCTACATCTTCCAATTTCATAATTAGAATATGAAGAGATCATGTCATTGTTTTATTTTGGTTTTTATTGCTGCAAGGACTCCTAAGAAGTCATATTCCAACCTAATTCATGGCAACATGTATTTTTTTGAATGCCTCCTATTGCAGGTATGAAATACCCTAATTATTTGTAAAACCTTGAACTCTGAAATGAAAAAGAGAGTCTTATTTACAGAGAAGTTTTTACTTTGAGCTTTAGACTGTGGGAGTTCTTTGAAGAACAAGGAGAGGAACCATACCACCAGATATCAAGACTTGATAAAAAGCTAAAATAATTTAGACAATGTGTTATCAATATAAGAATAATCAACTTGATCAATGGCAAAAAATTGAGTCTAGAAACAAACTCATTTATCATAATCACTTGATTTATAACAAAGGCACCATTGCAGTTCAGTGAGGGGGAAACTGGCTTCACAAATGGTGCTGGATCAGTCAGATCCACATTTTAAAAATAAAACGTAACTCCTATATCACAGCATATATGCAAATTAGTTGGAGCTGCCTTGTAGACCTAAATGTAAAATGTGAAATGATAGTTTCTAGGAGAAAATCTTCATGCCTTTGAGTTGGAAAATATTTCTTAAACAGAGCACAAAAAACACTAATCATAGTGAAAAATCCAAGCTGAATTGGATTTCACTAAAATTAAGATATTTTTAGTCACCAAAAGACACCATTAAGAAAGAATGAGAAAGTATTTATAGTGCATATAACCAAAAAGAGAACTCATATCCAAAATATAAAAACTCTTACCAATTAATAAGAAAAATATTAATAAAGAAAAAACAGCTAATAGTTAATAAGGAAAAAATAGATACTCCATTTCCAGAAAAGGGCAAAAGACGTAAGTAGGCACTTCATAAAATAGCACATAGGCAAATATGTTCAACTTCACTATTTTTCAAGGGAATTTAATAAAACTATAAGATAACAGTACACACCACCAGAATGGCTAAAATTAAAAAGACTAAAAATAGCAAATACTTGTAAGAATATAAAGCAAATAGAACCCCGATAGATACTGCTGGGAATGTAGCAGTATCTTTTAGAGCTGGATATACATACATCCTGATATGGTTTGACTGTCTTCCTACCCAAATCTCATCTTGAATTGTAGTTCCATACTCCCCACGTGTCATGGGGGGACCCAGAATCATGGGGGCAGGTTTTCCCATGCTTTTATCATGATAATGAGTAAGTCTCACAAGATCTGATGGGTTTTCGTTGGTGTTTTTTGGTTTGTTTTGTTTTGTTTTTGTTTGTTTGTTTTCAGATGGAGTCTTGCTCTGTCTTTCCCAGGCTAGAGTGCAGTGGCGCCATCTCAGCTCACTGCAGCATCTGCCTCCCAGGTTCAAGTGACTCCTGTCTCAGCCTCCCAAGTAGCTAGGACTATAGCTGTGTGCCACCACAACTGGCTAATTTTGTATTTGTAGTAGAGTTGGGGTTTCACCATGTTGGCGAGGCTGGTCTCAAACTCCTGACCTCAGGTGATCCACCTGCTTCAGCCTCCCAAAGTACTGGGATTACAGGCAAGAGCCACTGTGCCCAGCTCTTTTATAAAGAGCAGTTCCCCTGCAAATGCCCTCTTGCCTGCTGCCATATAAGACATACCTTTGCTCCTCCTTCACCTTCTGCCATGATTGTAAGAACTGTGAGTCCAGTAAGCCTCTTTTTCTTTATAAATTACCCAGTCTCAGGTATTTCTTCATAGCAGTATAAAAATGGACTAATACACATCTTATGCCAAATAATCCTGGCTACATATCCAACAGATATGAGTGCTTACATTCATCAAAACATGTGGACAAGAATATTCATAGAGGCTAAAAACAGTGATTTCATTAACATGAAATTGCATGAATAAATTGTGATATATTCATATAATGGAATAGAAGCAACAATGAAAAATAATGAACTATATAAGCAATAGTGGATGAGTCTCGTAGACATGGAGATGAGCAAAGAAGCCAAACATACAAAAGCTTATATTTTATTTCACTATATGGTAGTGAAGAATAAGCATAATTATCTATGAGGATACTATCAGAATAGCTACCTTTTAAATGGATGAGTACTGATTAGAAGGACACATGAGGGAACCTCCTGGGGTATCTAAATCTATTTGATGACTTCGGTATGTCAGTATATGTGTAAAAACTGAGCTGATCTTTTAAGACTTACACAGTTCATTAGAAGAAAGAAACAGATAAATCTTCGCAGAGGAAAGTAGGCAAGAGTAGCAAGAGTATACATGAAACCAGAGTTTCTATGAGTTTGATAGTTGGACAATTATGGAAGCTGGGTGATGGGCATACAGGAAGTGTAACATTCTATTTTGTGTATGCTCAAAAGTTCTCATACTAAAACATTTCTGTGATTTTTAAAAAGTGTACTTTGGTGAAAAAAATGTTATATCTTCATCTCGTTATAAACTGTATATGATAAATTTCATATGAATTAACAACTTTAATATGTTAATGATTCCATAAAACATTAGCAGGAAATGTAGATGAATATTTAACTGAAAGAGAACTTTCTAAGCAAAAAAAGGGAAGAAATTGCAAATGAAAATATTGATAAATTTAAATATGTTTTTAAATATTTAAAACCGTTTCTAAATGTTCCAAAAAGAAATCACTGGGAGGTAGATAGTTTTAACAAATGTGACAGAAAGCTCTAAGACCATACCTCAGGAGCTTTTAAAAATACAAGATAAAAATATTTGTAACCGAATAAAAAATCATGTGAGAGATTAACAGAATCTACAAACTAAGAAAAAAAACCAGTAGGCAATAAGCAGTTTAAACTCACCATTAATTAATTACTAAGTATCTCTGAGTGAACGTGCAGCTAAAAGTATTAAATGGTATATATTTACTTTAGAGTCTAAAATTCAGTCATAAGAAAATAATTAAAATATTTCACAAGTTCATTGCAGCATTATTTATACTAAATTAGAAACAACCTAAATATCTAGGAGTGAATAATTATATTACATCTATATATAGTAAAATTATGGAAAATACAAAACATTAAAAAGACAAATACAAAGTGCCTCTACTCCCAAAACTCAGATAATACTTCTAACTTCTACATAATTGCTTTTATTTATGAATTTTAAAATTGTTACTTTAGTGTATAAAGGATTACTATCTGTGTGTGTACACATACATATTTTTGATATATAGTGATATATTTTTAATAAGATACTGTATTGTCATTAAAAACTATATTTCCAAATAATTTATCATGCGTTTATATTGATACACCCTATGATTAAAGAATATATATAGGCCAGGCACGGTGGCTCAAGTCTGTAATCCCAGCACTTTGGGAGGCCAAGACGGGCGAATCACGAGGTCAGGAGATCGAGACCATCCTGGCTAACACGGTGAAACCCCATCTCTATTAAAAAAAAACACAAAAAACTAGCCAGGCGTGGTGGCGGGCGCCTGTAGTCCCAGCTACTCGGGAGGCTGAGGCAGGAGAATGGCGTGAACCTGGGAGGCGGAGCTTGCAGTGAGCTGAGATCCGGCCACTGCACTGCAGGCTAGGCGACAAAGCGAGACTCCGTCTCAAAAAAAAAAAGAATATATATATACACACACATATACAGGTAGTAATCCTTTACATACTGTAATAACAATTTTAGAATTCATATATAAAAACAATTATGTAAAAGTTAGAAGTGATTATCTGAGTTTTGGGACTAGAGGCACCTTATATTTGTCTTTTTAATGCTTTACATCTTCCATAGTTTTATAATATATATTTATTTTGTTTTCTTTTTTTTTTTTATCATGGGTGGGGATGCAATCAGTGAATTTTCCCTGTCTAGTACTCCACTTGATCTGTCTTTAACATTTCACTTCAATGCTTTGTTATTTTCCATAATATTACAATATGTATTTGTTTTCTTTTTTTTATAATGAGTGGGGATGGAATCAATGAATTTTTCCTATCTAGGACTCCTCTCGATCCATCTTTAACATTTCAGGATAGTAACTGATGGTATGGAGAACAAAAGAGATGATAGAAAGTTTATCTACCCCACATATCTCACCAAATCTGTGTCTAGCTTAAGAGAATAGCCATTGATAAAGAGCCGAACCTCTTAACTAACTAGCTATAATTCTGCTTTAGGGAGGAGGAAGGCTCTCAGATAAATTGCTTTGTAACTGATTCTTTCTTTGACAAAATAGGAACCCGGTGCACCTACACCTTGCTGTTTTTCTCCCCATTGCAAAAGAGTATGATCTTCAGTAGATCAACTGAAAGAAGCCAAAAAGATAAAGACAGTGAGAAATTGGGAGGTCAGTAGGCCACAAACGTTAACAATTTATCATATGAAGTTTTCATTTGATCTTAATGCCACCGCATTGATTTCAGCCCTAGCTTTCACCTTTTCTAACTACTCCTTTTGCCAAGGCTCTCCATTTCTTTATGGTCTAAATTCCCCCCTCATAACCATCTAAAATTAAGAAATGGAGTCGTTTCCAGCAATTCAGTAATCTACTTGCGTGGATATTTCTCTGCAAAGGAAGGAAGAAGGAAGAAAGAAGAGAGACCATAAAACCCTTTTTCCCATCCAACTTTCTGAATTTTATCATTAGTAGAATTTTTGTAATAGGAGATAGTTGTTGGGGCCCTTAGCCTGTCAGCATTACCACAGACCTGTCCAATTTACTTAGCAATTCGAATTGTATCTACTAAAGGCCTATGGGGCTTGTTAAAGACTGAATTTTGACACCAGAAAGCCGCCATGCAATCTGCAAATATGTTTTAACAACTGTACTGTGTTCCAGGTGCTAAATATGCAGTGGTAAACTAAACAGATATGGTACCCATCCTTAAAAGCTTATAATTCGCATGTAGGTGGGCAAACGTTAAATATATAATTATGAGCTCAATGAGTTCCAAAAGTTGAAATAGGTAAGCAGAAAGAGATTATTTCAGGCAAAAGAAACAGCATGTGAAAAGAACCAAAGAATAAAAAGGCATTATAGTGGAAAAAAATGAAAGGGAAGAGAATAGTGTGGCACAACACAAGCTTGTAAAAGTAAGCAGGGAACAAGTTATCATGAAGGATCTTAAAGCAAAGTTTGTGAAATGATAAACAGATTTTCCAAGTGAGAGTGGGAGTTAACTAGGCAGCCAAATTATAAAACTGTACAGATGCATAGATCAGTTTTGTGTGCGTATATGGTTTTTGTTGTTGTTTGTTTGTTTAAGAAGCTCTGTCACCCAGTCTGGAGTGCGATGGCCCGATCTTGGCTCACTGCAACCGTCGCCTCCCAGGTTCAAGCTATTCTTCTGCCTCACCCTCCTGAGTAGCTGGGATTACAGGCATCTGCCACCTCACCTGGCTAATTTTTGTATTTTTAGTAGAAATGGAGTTTCATTCACCCTGTTAGCCAGGCTGGTTTCGAACTCCTGACCTCCAGTGATCTGCCTGCCTCAGCTTCCCAAAGTGCTGGGATTACAGACATGAGCCACCGCTCCTGGCCCATAGATCAGTTTTTAACATGTGTTCGTGAGAGAGAGAGACAGACACTCATAGGGGCTGTAATTTTTGTTTTTCACCTGAGATGTTAGACTAACATGATTTCTCCAGAGGAGGTGAAGATTAAGGCAGGGAAGGAGAAAGGGCAGGCAATCTAAATTTGCAGAATCTAATAATTCAAACATTATTAAGATAGCAGCAGGGGTCAAGGGGCCTCAGTAGGTCTGCACAGCAGTAATACAACCCAAAACTAACACATCCAATATTGTTTTTCCAGTGTCTGGATTTATAAAGTCTTAAATTTCTGCATGTGTACTATTTGAGAAAGCAAACTGTAGAGTTTTAGGAAGCATGTTGCATTTATCAGGGGTGGCAAGGACAGGATGTTTGCAGTTTGCTTCAGTGAGCCAAGAATTTTGTTGTTGTTGGGCCTTGTTTTGTGTTTTTTGACACGGTAAAGTTGAGTCTCGTTCTTTTTTGAGTTTGAAAGTAACCACGTTTAATGAATTACTAGAAGTCTAGCCAGCTGTGGTCATTTTTAAAGCAATTAAAGTATCACAAGATAGGTGTTCTTTATAATACTTCTTAAGTATAGCAAAATATAGATGGCCTGAGAGTACAATAAGGAAGTCGGATCACCTTGCTGCCTTTTTCCACAAGTGTTTTTCATCTGAACCACAAAATGTAGAAAAATGTTTCAGTAACTTTTTTCTCAATTTCCCCAAACATGGTACTTAGGTAGTTATATTCTAGACACATACGAAAGAAGGCAAGTCATTATATACATTGGATGCCTTAAAGCATTAGGGCTTAATTCTCTCCCTGAACCCCAGTAGAGAAAGCTTCTAGGGTATCCAAAGAGCATTTACTTATAAGTTCATTCTGCAATTAAAGTGCTTTTACTATAATGACATAAATTCTTAGAAGTGTACTGAAGACATTTTTGTAAGAGATTTTCAAAATCATTATTTATATTGTCTCTTTCTCCTGAAAAATAATTCGTTCATTAATCATTCACTAATACTACAGCTGAAGTGGTAAAGAAATTCCTGTATATAATTATCTTTGACTTTACAAAGCCCTTTGAAAGAATTTCAAGTTTAGTGTGTAAATCAAAAGTGGTTTTTGATACCAACAGCATCAACACTTTCCTTGGATTCTGGCAACAAAAATCAGAGTAAATAAAGAGAGAAGTGTTACGTTGTGATAGATAGTGGACTTTTCTTTTACTGGCATGTTAAGGTGTTAGGGAAAGTGTTGCAAAAAATATAGTTAATCATAATTCTAGTTTTACTGACATAACATTGTAAGTTTTCATTTATGATGAAGACCAATTGTAAACTTGATGTCCCTTTTTTTTTTTTTTTTCTTTTCTTTTAGACAGAGTCTCACTCTGTCACCCAGGAGGCTGGAGTGCAGTGGTGCAATCTCAGCTCACTGCAACCCTCACCTCCTGGGTTCAAGCGATTCACCTGCTTCAGCCTCCTGAGTAGTAGCTGGGATTACAGGCACACACTCCACACCTGGCTAATTTTTGTATTTTTAGTAGAGAAGGGGTTTCACCATGTTGTTCAGGCTGGTCTCAAAACTCCTGACCTCGTGATCTGCCTGCCTTGGCCTCCCAAAGTGCTGGGATTACAGGCGTGAGCCACCGCACCTGACCAAACTTGATTTCTTACATAGTTTTCTCATCCAAACATTTCTGTCCAAACATTTCTGTCCCTCAGACAATACAATGAATGATTCCTTTTGTATATATCATTGAGCAGTATAGCACCTGTAAGAAAAGAATATGTGTTTTCATTTTATTCTTTAGATCAGTACAATGGAACATGAATTTTCAATAAAGGAACGTGGGTTTGAAGTTCAACTGAGAGAGATGGAAGACAGTAATAGAAATTCCATTGTTGAACTGAGGCATCTCCTAGAGACTCAACAGAAAGCAGCCAATAGGTGGAAAGAAGAAACGAAGAAACTTACTGAAAGTGCAGAAATTAGAATCAATAATCTAAAGTAAGTCTACTGTTAGTTGTTTGACATGTTTTACAGACGAAATTCTTTAAGCTGTAATTTAATGTCCTTGCCATAATCTTTTTTTAAAAAAGTATAATTCTGAACCTTATCTTTTTATTCAGTAAATATTTATGAAACTACTGTAAAAATATTATGTCATAAACCAAAGCAAATATTATATTTTTTACAAATTTCATGTATGTTTCATAAAATGTAATAGTTTTTGTTCAATATATTAGTTTAGATAGTTGCAACAAAATCTGTTTCGCCTGCAAAACCTGAAATAATTTGTTCTCCAGCCCTTGAGAAAAAGTTATCTGACCCTTCCTCAGAAAAAACTTGAGATTTTTGTGCTGAATGAGATGGGAAGCTCAAGAGCTTCAGCATGGAAATGAGATCAGAGGGCTTTGAGCAAAGTGATGTGATCAGACTTAAATGTTCAACAGATGATTGTAATCACTGTATGATCTATATCACTATGATTTACTATAGTAAACCTAAAACTACTCTAAAAAATAAAGTCTATTAAAAAAAAGAATGGACTGTAAAGAGGCAAGGGTAAGAGAAGGGAGAAAGAAACTAGTACTAGTCCGCATATAAAATAGTGGTGGCTTAAACTCAGTTATAAAGGGTTGGTGATAATCACAGGAAGTTTGCTTTGGGCTGTTAAGTATGAGCTGCGCAAAAGATATTTAAGTCAGGATATCAACTAGTCAATTATGTATATAAGTTGATATTCAGGGGCGAGGTTACAATAAGAGCTATAAACTCATGAATGACTAACATACATATGATTTTTAAAGTCATGGAATGAGAACATGTTGAAAAAGAGGATAGAGAGATGGAAACTGTGAGGACTGAGTTTCAAAATGTAAACTTTAGGGAAATTATTCCACTGAGAAAGACTGATAAAGCGTATCCAGAAAAATAGAAATAAAGACAAAATAGTAAAAATAAAAAAATTCAGAAAATGAATAAGCAATAATGGGTGATATTTATTGAACGCTTAATGTGTGCATTTTTCTAAGCAACTTACATGTACTTAATCTTTACAGCAACCCCACAAAGTGTATAACATTATTAATTATGGTTTTACAGATAGCCAAACTGAGGCCAAAGGAGGTTAAGGAACTTGTATAAGATCACATAGATAATGAATAGACATATCTAGGTTTTACATTCAGTTTGGGTGAAGACACTATGCTCTTAACCATTATGTTTTATAAAAATCTGTTATTCATTGGTTAAGATAAGGACCCTGCTGAGAATGGACCTTCTAATTTGGTACCATGTGGTGACTTTGTTAGCCATGATAAAAGGAGTTTTGGTGAAAGATTGAAATGAAATATATTTAAAATGAAAGAGTTAATGGTGAACTAGGCAATTTGAACTAACCCTCCACCACAAGTAAAAAAGTTGAATTATAGAAAGCATCTACAAAGCGCACTAAAGAACTAACAACAACAAAAAAAATCATTACCAGTTAGGCTTAGTGTCAGGGATGCAAAGTTAGTATAACATTGGAAAATCAATTAATATAATTTACAACATTAACTTATTAAAAGAGAAAAATCATAAGATCTTTTCAATAGATACAGAAAAAGCATTTGATAACATTTAATATTTTTTGAAAAAATATTTTTGAAATATTTTTGAAAAATATTCCTTAAAAAAACTAGGAATAGAATTTCCTTAATTTTCTAAAGCCATCTATTCTATGGCAAACGTTGTTCTCAGTGGCAAAAAATAATGTCAATAACATTCTTTTGAAGACTGAGAAGATGTCAGAGAAGTTCACTATTACCATTTCTATTGATCTTTGTACTGGAGTCCTAATCAGTGCACTAAGGCAAGAAAAAGAAATAAAAGGTTGACAAAATGGAAAGGAAGACAACATGGTTGAATATGTAAAAAGTCCAAAATAATTGATAGACAAACTATTAAGTGAGTATAGAAAAACCATTTGTAATCTACATACCAGTAACAAACATTTCAAAATTAAACTTTAAAAGTAATTTATAATTACATCAAAAAACATCACATACCTAGCAACAAATCTAACAAACAATATGTAAGACTTTTGTTTGAAAACTGTATATAATATTAAGAGTAATTAAAGTCTAAATAAAGGCAGAGACCATGTTTATTAATTAGAATGCTAAATATTATAATTATGTTCATTCTCCCCCACCAATATACCTATAGATTCAGTGTAATCCCAGTTAGAATCCTAGCACATGGAGCAATATCTGAAGTATATTAAGGTTAAAAAAAGGTAATGTAACAGTAGATATAGTATTCTACTCATTATCTAAGAGTGAGGAGTATGTGTGCCTGTGTATGTGTTTGTGCACATATGTGTATATAAACAACATATGTACACACACAGTCATACACACACATACACACATTTGTGTTTTTAAAAATGAAGAGGTGAGCCAAAAAGTAATTCAAAGGTAATCTCTGAGAGGAGAGAGGGGGACAGAATGAAGGGTAGACTTCTTTGAATGAACTTTGTTGTAGATTTATAAGCTTAATTTTGGAACTATATAAATGTTTATATAATTATTTTTCAAATTAAATCAAAATTTGAAAAGCAATACCTAAAATTCAAAAGTAAAATTAAACAAATTAATTTAATTATATAGGAAGTTGATGGCTTAACTACATAGATGAATTATTTCAAGTGATATTAAACATAGTAATTAGACTGTGTGGGATAAAGCCTAAGGATTAAAGGAAATGCAAGAAATAATAAACTGTTTTTAGTAGTCATATTGTTAGAAATAATATTCATGGTGGTGTTCTGAAACTTATAATTATAGGATAAGGCAGCTATTATAAAAGTTTTTAAGAACCAAATTTTTCATCATAAAAGAGAAGAAACTCAAAAGAAATTGAATAAACTTGTAGTTCTAAATTGGAATTGGAAATATGAGTTTATGAACTCAAGATGTATTTTACTCTTTAAAAACGTGTATTCCCTAGTTCAATCTTTTCAGTAAACAGTGAAAACAAGACCAGTATTCTTACAAGGTCTTAAAAGAAACCAAAGGGCGGGCACAGTGGCTCACGCCTGTAATCCCAGCACTTTGGGAGGCCAAGGCGGGTGGATCATGAGGTCAGGAGATCAAGACCATCCTGGCTAACACGGTGAAACCCCGTCTTTACTAAAAATACAAAAAATTGGCCGGGCATGGTAGCGGGTGCCTGTAGTCTCAGCTATTCGGGAGGCTGAGGCAGGAGAATGGCGTGAACCCGGGAGGCGGAGCTCACAGCGAGCCGAGACAGCGCCACCGCACTCCAGCCTGGGCAACAAAGCAAGACTCCATCTCAAAAAAAAAAAAAAAAAAAAAAGGAAAAGAAACTGAAAGGTCTCCTAAAAGAGACTAAGACTCTTTGGAAAAATGATTGATTAGAGATTTGGGACAGGACAGTACAAGATAAGCTTAGAAAATACTTTGTCATCACAAAAAGCAAAGAGAAGGTATCAAGATTACTGGGGTCACATCAAAATGGCCTATGGACCAACTTAAGGTAGCTCCCCCGGCCCATGTGGGGAGTATCTGCATATCAAAAAGAATATGTGCAATAAATTGAAACATATCAAACATATTTTTTAAATTCATGACTTCAAAATGGTTTTAAGTAAAGAAAAAAAGTCTTTGGTCACCTTTGGAAGATGCTGTAGAATTAACTCATTCTAAAAGAAAAAATATGAATAAAAGGAAAAATCAAGTGTTCTTCTACCTTTCCTTTATTCACTGTATGTTACCAAATGGCATTTGGTCTTTTGTGCCATAACAGACCTAGTGTGAAGCCTCCAACTTTGTTTTTCTTTCTCAGGATTGGTCTGACTGGGGTCATTTGTGGTTTCATACAAATTTTAGGATCATCTTTTCCATTTCTGTGAAAAATGTCATTGGAATTTTGATAGGCATTGCATTGAATCTGTAGATCACTTTGAATAGTATCAACATTTTGACAGTATTAATTTCTTCAGTTCATGAATACAAGATATCTTTCCAATTATTTGTGCCTTCTTAAATTTCTTTTATCAAATTTTGGTAGTTTTCAATATGGAGATTTTTCCCTTCTTGGTTGAATTTATTCCTAGGTATTTTATTGTTTTAGTAGCTATTGTAAATGGAATTGTTTTCTTGATTTCTTTTTCAGATAGATTGCTGTTAGTGTATAAAAATGCCACTGATACTTTGTGTGTTGATTTTGTAACCTGCAATTTTACTGCATTTGTTTATTCTAGCAGTTTTTTGATGAGGTCTTCAGGGTTTTGTATACGTAAGATCATTTCATCTGCAAACAGGGGCAATTTAACTTCTTCCTTTCCAATTTGATGCCTTTTATTTGTCTTGCCTAATTTCTCTCGGTAGGACTTTCAGTACCATATGGAATAGAAGTGGCAAAAATGGGCATCCTTGTCATGTTCTTGACCTTCAGAGGAAATAATTTCAATTTTTCACCATTAAATATGATGTTAGCTGTGGATTTTTCATATATACCCTTTATTGTGTTGAGGTAGTTCCCTATTTTGGATAGAAAATTGATTTTTTAGAAAAATCAAAGAATGACCTCAAAAATTAAAGATATTTTAGATTTTAACTTCGGTTGTATACATGTATATTTTAACATATAAGGTTAAATATATTTAACCAATAAATACTTTAATTCATGGCATGAATATCTTATAAATTCAATTTTTATTACCAAATCTTATTTTAAATGTTCTGTGGTTTATACTTTTTTAAAAACCTATAATGCAGGTACTCTAGAAAGGAAATTTTCAGTTTTGTTTTTAATTACAGACAAATTTATTGTCATGAATTATTTCTCCTCAAAAGCGTAAACTGAGGCAGAGATCTGGCATGGGCACAAAAGGTCGGTGTTCCCACATGTGGCAAATGCTAAAGATTAAAGTAGAGATGAGAAAGAAAAGGACTTAAATCAATTTAGAGGAAGATGAACAACTAATGTATCAGTGATATGAAAGCCCTGTGTCCTTTCCACAGAGAAGTTTGGTATCCTCGTGACTTGGCAGCTGTCTTCCCTCAGAGCAAATAATTCAAGAGAAAGCATGAACCAGATGGGCTATAACTGTTTTAAAAAAAAAAAAGGATAGAAATATAATAGATTTTAGGAATAAGCATAATTATCTGGCTTGAGAGTTGAAGGTAAGAAATAAACTACAGAAGAAAAGATTCAAAGCTCAGCAGTGAATCACAATTTTGCAAGAATATATTTACTGGAACATAAATTTGTAACCAAAAATTAATCATAAATGGAATCTTTAATGATTTCTGATTAAAATTCTGTAGGCCGGGTGCAGTGGCGCATGCCTGTAATCCCAGCACTTTGGGAGGTCAAGGCGGGCTGATCACGATGTCAGGAGATCGAGACCATCCTGGCTAACACAGTGAAACCCGTCCCTACTAAAAATACAAAAAATTAGCCGGGTGTGGTGGCGGGCGCCTGTAGTCCCAGCTACTCGGGAGGCAGAGGCGGGAGAATGGCATGAACCTGGGAGGCGGAGCTTGCAGTGAGCTGAGATGGCGCCACTACACTCTAGCCTGGGCGACAGAGCGAGACTCCCTCTCAAAAATAAAATTAAAATAAAATAAGATCTGTGATAGCGAATGTTTATATGATGAAATGTACCTGCATTTGTTGGCTTTTAAGAGGCAATAAATCTTGACAATAAAAGATAGTTGAACGCTGAAATCTAAGAAAGAAATATCACAAAAGGCAGTTCCTTTTTAGTCATATTGTGGAATTACTATTCCCACAGAGATTATTCTGATGTAATCTTCACTGCTCAGTAATTTTATTATAGCTTTATTGCTGAATTACTAATCTCTTTTTTCTGAAGTTCTCAATTTTACCCATTTGAGAAAGAAAATTTCTGACCCCCCCCAAAAATCTGCTGCCTAGTTTCTGTTTCTCTCTCTCTCTCCCCACCACTCAGTCCTTCCTTCCCTTATTGGCTTTTAGATGCCTATGCCTGTATTTAAAGTGAAAATAGTTTCTCTGTCTCGTTTCCTCTTCTTCCCTACATTTTATTACCAAGCTTATTTTATCCAGATGTTTGAATAATTTTTCTTTTACTTTCTATTTTTATGTACTCACGTACAAGCTTCAAAGAAACAGGCCCTTCTGATCTTATCAAATTATTTTTTTAAAGATACTCATTCTTATGCTATTAATTATCTGTTGAATTCTTCACTGCACCGTCCTGCAGCTCTACATCTTACCTGGTATTTGCCCTCATGTTGTAACTGTCAATAGATCATTTACCATATGTCTTGTTATTACCTTAATTTCTGCATTTCAAAACTCAATTTATACTATATTTTCCAAATTGATTTCTTCTTTAACAGTCTTTCTTCATTGATACCACTATTCCCCTAGTTCCTGAATATAAAACTTTATAGCCATCTTTGACTCATTCTTTGTATTTATCTTCTTTCAGTAACCAAGTCCTATTGATTCTTCTTTTGAAATGCCTTCTATCTTTTCATTCCCGCTTCCATGACTCTAGAACTGCATTAGTTACCTATTTCTATGTAACAAATTACCCCAACATTTAGTTCTTAAGAAAAACATTTATTATTTTATAACTTAATGGGTCAAAAATTTACTCATGAAGTAATTGGAAGTGGCTTATCTGGGTGAATCTGTCACAAGGTCTTTCATGAAGTATCAATCAAAATGTCATCTGAAGACTTAATGGGAGTGGAGGATCTGCTTCCAAGATTACTTACACCTCTGTAGATAGAAGGCCTAAGTTCCTGTTTCTGGCCAGACCACTTCCTAGCCATGTGACCTTTCCACAGAGAAGTTTAGTATCCTCATGACTTGGCGGCTGTCTTCTCTCAGAGCAAGTAATTCAAGAGAAAGCAAGAAGGCGTAATGCTTTTTGTGACCTAGTCTCCTAAGTCACATTTTTCTATTCATTAGAAGTGAGTTGCTAAATCCAGACCATATTAACAGTAAGGGGTTTTAGGGCCGACCTTCTGAAGACATGAATCTCCAAGAATTTCTGGCCATATTTTATAACCACCATAAGACCAAATCTGCATATTTTACTTGTGTAAATATTTGCTTATATTGTCCTCTCAACTCATCTTTGCATGTAACTTCCTTGATCTTGAACTCCTCAACCTCTAAAACAATGAGAAATAGATTTCTCTTTTTAACCATCCAGTTTATGGTATTTTGTTATAACCCCATGAATAGACAAAGACAACAACACAGGATAGATGAAAGTCAACTTCTGTTTTTCCCATGTTGTAGTCATTCATCCCTGAAACATTTAATGACAAGACTCTCCTTTCCTTGCTATTATACTTTGCACTGCCCCTTTTGTCATAATTTGTGTTCATATATGTGTGGATCTGTTTCTGACATATCTTTTATGTTCTGTTGGTTTGTTTGTTTATTCTTGTGTCAATACCACACTGTCTTATTTATTATACCTTTGTAAGACCCTTTTGAAAACAACTACAAGATTTGAAAAGCAACCTGATACCTAATTACAGTCATTTCTCTTACCTTGTCCTTTTTTGTAAAAATATCTTACCTATTCTTGGTTCTGGGCATTTCTGTGTTCATATTAGAATTGTATGTCAAGTTCCTTAAATAAATTTGATGGAATTTTAATTTGAATTCTATCAACTTTATAGATAAATTTAGAACAAGCGACATAATTAAAAATTTTATAATATTAAGTCTGTCAATCTATGTACGTGAAATATCTCTCCATTTGTTTAGGTCTTCTAAAATGTCTCAATAAAGTTAATTTCCTTGTAGAAATCTTATACCTTTGTCAAATTTATTTTAATTTCATTTTCTCATTGTTGCTTATACATAGAAATGTGAAAGCTTTTTGTTGCTGACGATACTTTCTTTACCCAGTGACCTTACTTAGGACAAAAGCTGTAGAATCTTTTGGATTTTGACCATATCATCTATCAATATAACAGTTTTATCTCTTCTAATAACTATATGTTTTGTTTCTCTTTCTTGATTATTGCACTAGCTAGGACTTCCAGTGCAATATACAGAGTAGGGATAGTCAGGATTCTTATTCTTGTTCCCAATCTTAAAAGGAAAGCTTTCAATTTTCATCATTTCATATAATATTTTCTGTGTTTGGTGATAACCTCCATCACATTCAGGGAGTTTCCTTTTGTTATTACTTTACTAAGAGCTTTTGTCACGAATATTAATTTTGTTTTTTCGAGACAGAGTTTTTGCTCTTGTTGCCCAGGCTGGAGTGCAGTGGCATGATCTCAGCTCACTGCAACCTCCGCCTCCCAGGTTCAAGTGATTCTCCTGCCTCAGCCTCCCAAGTAGCTGGGATTACAGGCATGCACCAGCACGCCTGGCTAGTTTTTGTATTTTTAGTAGAGGCGGAGTTTCACCACGTTAGTCAGGCTGGTCTCAAACTCCTGACCACAGGTGATCCACCTGCCTCGGCCTCCCAAAGTGCTGGGAGCCAGAATGCTAGGCCTACAAATACTAAATTTTATAAAAGCTTTTGCTGCATTGTTCTATGAATTTGTTCTATGTAATCTGTTAATGGAATAAATTTTATGGATTGATTTTGCTAATGTACCAAATTTTCATTCCTGTGACAAAACCAACATGATTGTAATGCATTCTCCTTATATATATTTCTGGATTTGGTTCGTTAGAGTTTTATTTAATATATGTTTGTCTATGTTCATGAGAGAGATTGACCTGAAATCCTTTCTTGAACTCCCAAGTTATATCAAAGTTATGTTAGCCTCAAAAACAAATTGAAGAGTAGCCCTTCTTTTTTTGTAATCTTGTATATTTTATGGAGTTTTGAAAGTGTTTATTCCTTGAATATTTGACAGAATTCTCCAGCGAAGTCTCTTGGCCTGGAATTTTGTTGTTGTTGCTGTTGGGTTTTTGTAGGAGTATTTTTTTTATTGTTGATTCAATCAAAATGTATTTAACAGTGATATAATTCTTCAGATTTTATATTTCTTTATTGACATAGTTTTGGTAAATTTTATTTTTGTAGAAATACATCCATTTCTTCTAAATTTTTAATATTTTTGGATATGTTTTCCATATTATTATCCATTTAATATCTGCAGCATCTGTAATACCTCCTTTTGCATTCCTGATATTATTATACCTTGTCTCTCTTTTTTCTTTATCACTCTTAACAGAGTTTCTCAATTGTTTTACTCTTTATAAATAACCTTTGATTTTTAATCTTTTCTGTTTTGTGTTTATTACCTAATTTTATTACTTTCTGCTCTTTGTTAACCCTCTCCTTTCTTTCATGTTGCTGTTCTTTTTTCTGACGTCTTGAAATAGAAACATGACTCAAATTTTCACCTTCTCTTTTTTCCGAATGCATGCATTCTTCAATGTTATAATTTTTTCCCTATGTCTTGACATAACTTTAGTATACGTTTTGATATATGTCGTGCTATTATTTAGTTCAAATTATTTTCCTTTTTTTTTTTTTTTCTGAGACAGGGTCTCACTCTTTCACACAGGCTGAAATGCAGTGGCACAATCTCAGCTCACTGCAACCTCCACCTCCCAGGTTCAAGCAATTTTCCTGCCTCAACCTCCCAAGTAGCTAGGACCACAGATGCCCAACACCACGAATGGCTAATTTTTGTGTTTTTTGTAGAGACAGGATTTCATTATGTTGCCCAGTCTGGTCTTGAACTCCTGGACTCAAGCAACTGATCCTCCTGCATTGGCCTCCCAAAATGCTGAGATTATAAGAGTAAGCCACTGCACCTGGCCTCAAATTGTTTACTAATATTTATTATCTTTTTTAATCTACACATTATATATAAGTACATTTTCGTATAAATTCTAAAGTTCTTAAACATATCCAGTCATTTTAGTTATTTTTTTCTTAATTGTTTCTATGTTTCATAGATTTAGAAACAGTAGATAGCTCAGTTTCAGGCCATTTCATTCATTGATACTTAGTGTAATTCAAAATATACTGGGATTTGTTTTTATTGTATTATTTAGTACTTTCTATTTCTGACATCTTTGCTTTATTCCTTTTTTCTTTCTCATCTTTTTAATTCATTTGGTATTTTTTTAATCATTCTGCTTTTTTCCCTAATATTTGGAAATTAATTACTCATATTATTTTGGTGACTACCCTACCTGTTATACCACATATACTTAGGAAGTCTGAAGTTAATCAAAGCTTTTATTCTCCTCCCAGAAAACTCAAGAACCTTGAAACATATTAGCACCATTAATTTCTCTTACCCAGCTTATATATTATTGTTGTCAGGTTAATTACTATTTAGTGAAAAATATATTACTGTAATGAACTATATATGAACAGTAATAAATGTAAAACAAAGTAATATATATGAACAGTAATATATTTATTGTATATTACTGAATGTATGAGATACTAGAAGCAATGTAGAACAAAGTACTAAATATATATGAACAATACTGTTCTCATACATTCCATCTGGGACTACTTTCCTTATGTCTGAATTATGTCTTTCAGAAGTTCCTTTGGTAAAGATCTACTGGTGATGAATTCTCAACTGCTACTCATAAAATATATTTACTTTTTGTTTATTCTTGAAAGATATTTTTGCTGGGATGGAATTCCAACTTGACAGGTATTTCCTTCTAGAACATTAAAGATAATATCTTTGGGAGCTGTGAACTGACAAAACATCAAGAGTTTACGCAGTGATAAGAAACATGAGAGTTCCAGCTGACCAGAGTGGAACATCCTTGTTGAACACCCAAGGTGTACAATAAAGATTTCAGGATTGCTTTATCCTATTGTTAAAACTAAACTAGCCTAGAGTAAAAAGAATTGAAAATCTGTCTTGATAAAGCTAAAAACAAGCTTCAAAAGGAACAAGCTGGTCCTCAAGTAACTTAACTACCTGCCAGAACAAATCTAACACTTTTATTACTAGATAAACAAAAGCAGGAAAATGGTACCCATAACCAGAAAAAAAGAAAAACAAAAACTAGTGCATCTAAACACACCCAGAAATGGCCAGGTGCAGTGGCTCACACCTGTAATCCCAGCACTTTGGGAGGCTGAGGTGGGTGGATCATGAGGTCAGGATATCGAGACCACAGTGAAACCCCGTCTCTACTAAAAATACAAAAAATTAGCCGGGCAAGGTTGTGGGTGCCCGTAGTCCCAGGTACTTGGGAGGCTGAGGCAGGAGAATGGCGTCAATCTGGGAGGCAGAGCTTGCAGTGAGAGGGGATACAATTATTAATTTTTAAATTTTTATTAATTAATTAAAAGTATTAAAAGATGAGAACTTTAAACCAGCTATTGTAAATATTCTTAGTGATTTAAAGGAACACATGAAGATGATAAGGAGAGAAATGGAAGATACAAAAAAGGAACCAATGGAAACCTGTGGATGAAAAATATTAGAGAATTTTAAAACTCACAAAATGGGATTAACAGCAGATCATACACTGCACAAGAAAAGATCAGAGAACTTGAAGAGAGCAAAAGAAACCATCCAAAAATGAAACATAGTGAGAAAAAAAGACCAAAGAAAAATTATGCACAGAGAGCCTGAGAAACCTTAGGGACGATAGCAAGCAGTATAAAATACATACAACTGTACTCCCAGGAGGGCAGGGATGGGAGTGTGGGAGTGTTTTAAGAAATAATGGGCCAGACATGATGGCTCATGCGTGTAATCCTAGCACTTTGGGAGGCCGAGGCAGGTGGATCACCTGAGGTCAGGAGTTCAAGACCAGCCTGGCCAACATGGTGAAACCCCATCTCTACTAAAAATACAAAAATTATCCAGGAGTGGTGGCACATGCCTGTAATCTCAGCTATTTGGGAGGCTGAGGCAGGAGATAGAGGTTGCAGTGAGCCAAGATCATGCCACTGCACTCCAGCCTGGATGACAGAGTGAGACTCCAGCTCCAAAAAAAAAAAAAGAAAAGAACTAATGGCCAGATTTTTTCCAAACTTGATGAAAACCCTTTGCGTAGTAATCTGCTACTGCATAACAAATTGCTCCAAAATTTAGGGACTTAAAACAGCAAACATTTATTTTCTCACAGTTTTTGAGGATTAGGAATCTAGACATGTTGGAATCAGAATGCCTCTGACTCAGGGTTTCTCATAGAGTTACAGTCAATGTGTTGACTAAAGCTGCATCATCTCAAAGCTTGACCAGGAAAGGATCTGCTCCCAAGCTCACTCTGTAGCTGTTGGCAGGCCTCAGGTCTTCACTGGCATTGGCAGGAGACATCAGTTCCTTGCCTTGTTGATCTCTTCATGGGTCTAAAATGTTGTAGCTTGCTTCCCTCAGAGTGAGGAGAGAGGGGGAGCAAGTGAGGGAGAAAGGGAAGGAAGTTGAGAGAGAGAAAGTAAAACAAAGGTCAAGATCTTTATTTAAGCTAATCTTGAAAGTGACATCACATCATGTTAACCATATTCTGTCAATTAGAAGTGAGTCCCTGGGTAGAGCCCCAAAGGTGAGACTGCATAAGGACCTCATAAGGTAGGGATCATTGAGGTTCATTTCAGAGCTTACCCGCCACATCATTACATCACACCATACACAAAAATAACCTGAAATGAATCATAGACCTAAGCATAAAAAAGGAAAACAATAAAATATCTAAAAGAAAATCTTATGATAAGCAAAAATTTCTTCCAAGACACAAGAATAAATTACAAAAAATTTGATAAAGTGGACTATATTAAATTAAAAACTTCTGGCCAGGTGCGGTGACTCATGCCTGTAATGCCAACACTTTTAGAGGTCAAGGTGGGCAGATCAACTTGACGCTACGAGTTCAGAACCAGTCTGGCTAATAAGATGAAACCCCTATCTCTACTAAAATTACGAAAGATTAGCCAGGTATGGTGGCATACCCCTGTAATCCCAGCTACTCAGGAAGCTGAAGAGTGAGAATTGCTTGAGCCTGGGAGGTGGTGAGCCGGGATTGTGCTACTGCACTCCAGCCTGGGCCACAGAGCAAGAGTCTGTCTTAAATATAAATAAATAATAAACAATAAAAATAAATAAAATTTAGAAAATGTCTGCTTTTCAAAAGCCACCATTAAGAAAATGAAAAAAGACTGTGAGAAAAAAAAATTGCAATTAGTATATCTGACAAAGGACTTGATTTTTTTAATCTTTCAACTCAATAATAATAGACAATTTTACTACAAAGTTAAATGTATACTCATCATACAAACATGCAGTTTTACTCACAGATGTTACCCAAGAGAAATGAAAACACATCCACACAAGAGACCAACCTGAGCAACATAGTGAGACCTCGTCTCTACAAAATAAAAAATAATAAAATTAACCAGGCATGGCAGTGCATGCCTAAAGTCCCAGCTACTTGGGAGGCTGAGGTAGGAGGATCACCTGAGCCCGGGAATTTGCAGCTGTGAACCCCAATCATGCCACTGCACTCCAGCCTGGGCAGCAAACCAAGACTGTTTCCAAAAATAAAACCAAAATATATTGACACAAAAAACCTGTACACAAGTATTTATAGATATTTTATTTATAATGGCTGAAAATGAGAACCCAAATGTACATCACCAGGTGCATGGATAAACACTCAGAAATAAAAAGGAACAAACCACTGATACACACAACAACATGGATGAATCTCAAAAACGAGATTGAAAATTAAAAAACCAAACATAGAAGACTACATACTGTATGATCCCATATGTGTGAAATTCTAGAGAAAGCAATTCTAATTTATAATGATAAAACACTTTGGATGCGTAGGACTGGGATTTGAGGGGTGGGGCAGTGACTGCAAAAGGGAAGAGGGAACTTTTTATTTAGGGAGATGGAGTCTCGCTCTGTCGCCCAGGCTGGAGTGCAGTGGCACGATCTTGGTTCACTGCAACCTCCGCCTCATGGGTTCAAGCCATTCTTTTGCCACAGCCTCCCAAGTAGCTGGCACTACAGGCATGTGCCACCACGCCCAGCTAATATTTATATTTTTAGTAGAGACGAGGTTTCATTGTATTGGCCAGGCTGGTCTCAAATTCCTGACCTCAAGTGATCCACCCACCTCAGCCTCCCAAAGTGCTGGGATTACAGGCGTGAGCCACCGCACCCGGCTTATTCTATATCTTAATTCCTGTGGTAGTTACATGAGTGTATGCTTTTGTCACATCTCACCAAACTACACTCAAAATGGCTGTACCTTATTTCCCACAATTATGTCCCAATAAGGTTGATTTTAAAACCAAAATAAATATTGCCTTTGCATGATTCACTGTCTCCTGTCCTCCTGAGATTCTGATCAAAGGTATTTTAAACTTTTATTTTGCATTTCTCTCTCTCTCACCCTCTTTATTTTTCATCTTTTTTTCATTGTACTGTATTCACACAGTCTCTTCTGATCTGTTATTTTACAAATTATCTTTTTTAATGTTCAATTTGCTGTTGTATATTCTTAAGGGGTTGGCTGGTTGGTTTGTTAACTATTATTTTAGGTTCATGGATACATGAGCAGGTTTGTTGTATAGGGAACTTGCATGTCACAAGGGTTTGGTATACCTATTATTTTGTTACACAGACAATAAACATAGTACTTGATAAAACTATCTGATCCTCTCTCTACTCCCACCCTCCACCCTCAAGTAGATGTCTGCTGTTTCCTTCTTTGTGTCCATGTATACTCAATATTTAGCTCCCACTTGTGAGAACATGCAGTATTTGTTTTCTGTTCCTGTGTTAGTTCACTTAGGACTGTGGCCTCCAACTCCATCCATGTTGCTACAAAGGACATAATCTCATTCTTTTTTTTGAC
Source organism: Piliocolobus tephrosceles (assembly GCF_002776525.5). Classification (NCBI taxonomy): domain Eukaryota; kingdom Metazoa; phylum Chordata; class Mammalia; order Primates; family Cercopithecidae; genus Piliocolobus; species Piliocolobus tephrosceles. The sequence continues at coordinate 60,425,768 of NC_045436.1, forward strand.
TGCATTGTATTCTATGGTGTATGTATACCATATTTTTTTAATCCGTCTACCATTGATGGGCATTTAGGTTGATTTTGTGACTTTGCTCTTGTGAATAGTGCCACAGTGAATCTACACATGCATGTGTCTTTGTGGTAACAATAATTTATATTCCTTGGGGCATATACCTAATAATGGGAATGCTGGGTTGAATGGTATACTTCTGTTTTAAGTTCTTTGAGAAATCTCCAAACTGCTTTCCACAGTAGCTGAACTAGTTTCTATTTCCACCAGCAGTGGAAAAGCATTCCCTTTTCTCTGCAACTTTGCCAGCATCTGTTATTTTTTTGACTTTTTAATAATATCAGTTCTGATGTGTGTGAGATAGTATCTCATTGTGGTTTTGATTTGCATTTCTATAATGATCAGTGATGTTGGGCATTTTTTCACATGCTTGTTGGCCACATATATGTCTTCTTCTGAAAGTGTCTGTTCATATCCTTTGCCCACTTTATAATGAGGTTGTTTTTTTCTTACAAATTTGTTTAAGTATCTTGTAGATTCTGGATATTAGACTTTTATAGCATGTATAGTTTGCAAATATTCTCTCCGTTCTGTAGATTGTCTATTTACTCTGTTGATAGTTTCTTTTGCTGTACAGAAGCTCTTTAGTTTAATTAGGTCCACATGTCAACTTTTATTTTTGTTGCAACTGCTCTTGGAGTCTTCGCCATAAAATATTTGTCAGGGCCTATGTCCAGATGGTATTCCCTAGGTTATCTTTCTGGGTTTTTGTAGTTTTATTTTATATTTAATTTTCCAATCAACCTTAAGAAGATTTTTGTATATGGAATTAGGGGTCCGCCTTCGGTCTTCCACATATGGCCAGTTATGTCAGCACCATCTATTGAATAGGGAGTTCTTTCCGTATTACTTGTTTTTGTCTACTTTGTCAAAGATTAAATGGCTGTAGGTGTGTGACTTTATTTCTGGGCTGTCTATTCTGTTCCATTGGTTTGTGTGTCTTATTTTTTACCAGCACCATGCTGTTTTGGTTGCTGTGGCCTTGTAGTATAGTTTTCAGTTTGTTAACATGGTGCCTCCAGCTTTGTTCTTTTAGTTTAGGATTGCCTTGGCTATTCAATCTCTTTTTTGGTTCCATATGAATTTTTAAATAGTTAAATAGGTTTTTTTTCTAATTCTGTGAAGAATGTCATTGGTAGTTTGATAGGAATAGTGTTGAATCTGTAAATTGCTTTGGGCAATATGACCATTTTAACAATATTGATTCTTCCTATCCATAGCATGGAATGCTTTTTCATTCATTTGTATCATCCCCAATTTCTCTGAGCAGTATTTTGTTATTCTCGTAGAGATCTTTCTCCTCCCTGGTTAGCTACATTCCTATTTTATTCATTTTGTGGCTCTTGTGAATTGGATTGTGTTCTTGATTTGGGTCTCAGCTTAGATGTCACTGATGTATAGAAATGCAATGGATTTTGGTACATTAACATTGTATCGTGAAACTTTGCTGAAGACATCAGATCTAGGAGCTTGTGGGCAGAGACTAATGGGTTTTCTAGGTCTAGAATTATATCATCCATAAACAGAGATAGTTTGACTTCCTCTCTTCCTATTTGGGTACCTTTTACTTCTTTCTTTTGCTTCATTGCTCTGCCTAGGATTCCAGTACTATGTTGAATAGGAGTAGTGAGAGTGGGCATCCTTGTCTTGTTCCAGTTCTCAGGGGGATGCTTCCAGCTTTTGCCCATTCATTAAGATGTCATCTGTGGGTCTGTCATATATGGCTTTTATAATTTTGAGATATGTTCCTTCAATGCCTAGTTTTTTGAGGGTTTTTAACATGAGGGGATGTTGAATTTTATCAAAAGCCTTTTCTAGACTGGACACAGTGGCTCACACCCAGCACTTTAGAAGGCCAAGACAGGCAGATCACTTGAGGCTAGGACTTCAAGACCAGCCTGGCCAACATGGCAAAGCCCCATCTCTACTAAAAATACAAAAATTAGCAGGGCATGGTGACATGTGCCTGTAATCCCAGCTATTGGGGAGGCTGAGGCATAAGAATCATTTGAATCTGGGAGGCCAAGGTTTCACTTAGCCGATATTGTGCCACTGCACTCCAGCCCAGATGACAGAGCAAAGAGAGTTTTCTGCATCTGTTGAGATGATAATGTGGTTTTTGTTTTCAGTTCTGTTTATGTGGTGAATCCCATTTCTTGATTTGTGTATGTTGAACCAACCTTGCATCCCAGGAATAAAGCTTACTTGATTGTGGCGGATTATCTTTTTGATGTGCTGCTGGATTCAGTTTGCTAGTATTTGTTGAGGATTTTTGCATCTATGATCATCAGGAATATTGACCTGAAGTTTTCTTTTTTTCTTGTATCTCTGCCAGATTTTGATACCAGGATGATTCTGGCCTCATAGATTGAGTTAAAGAGAAGTCCTTTCTCCTCAGTTTTTTGGAATAGTTTCAGTAGGAATGGTATCAGCTCTTCTCTATACATGTGGTAGAATTTGGCTGTGAATCCTTCTGAGCCCGGGATTTTTCTAGTTGATAGGTTTTTTATTATTGATTCATTTTCTGCAGTCACTATCTGTTGGTCTGTTCAGGGATTCAATTTCTTCCCAGTTCAATATTGGAAGGTTGTATGTTTCCAAGAATTTATCCATTTCTAGGTTTTCTGGTTTGTGTGCATAGAGATGTTCATAGTAGTGTCTGAGGTTTTTGTTTGTTTGTTTGTTGTATTTCTGTGGGGTTAATAGTAATGTCCCGTTGTCATTATGATTATTTATTTGGATCTTCTCTCTTTTACTTTATTAGTCTAGCTGGTGGTCTATCAATCTTATTTATTCTTTCAAAAACCAACTTCTAGATTTGTTGATCTTTACTATGGTTTTTTGCATCTCTGTTTTCCTTCAATTCAGCTCTGATTATTGTTATTTATTGTCTTCTGCTCGCTCTGGGGTGGGTTTGCCCTTGTTCCTGTAGTTCCTCTAGGTGTGATGTTAAGTTGTTAATTTGAGGTCTTTCTAATTTTTTTAGGGCGTTTAGCCCTATAACTTCTGCTTAACACCACTTTAGCTGTGTCCCCAAGATTCTGGTATGTTGTATCTTTGTTCTCATTAGTTTCAAATAATTTCTTGGTTTCTGCCTTAGTTTTTTGGTTTCCCAAAAAGTCATTCAGGAGCAGGTTGTTTAATTTCCATGTAATCATATGATTATGAGCAATTTCCTTAGTATTGATTTTTAATTTTATGGTCTTGCACTGTGGTCCAAGAGTGTGTTTAGTATGATTTTTGTTTTAATTTGCTGAGGGTTGTTTTATAACTGATTGTGGTCAATTTTAGAGTATGTGCCATGTGCAGATGAGAAGAATGTATATTCTGTTTGTTTTGGGTGGAGAGGTCTATAAATATCTGTTAGGCCTATTTGGTAAAATGTTCTGTGCAGATCCTGAATATCTTTGTTAGTTTTCTGATTTGATCATCTGTCTAATATTGTCAGTGGGGTGTTGGAGTTTCCCACTATCATTGTGTGGTTATCTAAGTCTCTTTGTAGGTCTCTAAGAATTAACCTTACGAATCTGGGTGCTTCTGTGCTGGATGCATATTTATTTAGGATAGTTAGGTCTTCTTGTTGAATTGAACCTTTTACCATTATGTAATGTTCTTCTTTGTCTTTTTTGATCATTGTGGGTTTAAAGACTGTTTTGTCTGAAATTAGAATAGCAATCCCTGCTTTTTTTCTGTTTTCCATTTGCTTAGGTTTTCTCCATTCCTTTACTTCGAGCCTATGGGTATCTTTGCATGTGAGATGGGTTCCTTGCAGATCACATAGAGTTGGGTCTTGCTTCTTCATCCAACTAACCACTCTGTGTCCTTTAATTTGGAGCATTTAGCCCATTTACATTCAAGGTTAATATTGATATGTGGAGTTTTGATCCTAGATCATACATCTGGTCTCTTTATATAATCCTATATTTCTCAGAAGCTTTATTCATTCTTCTCTGTTGTTTTTTCTTTGTTTTTATCTGAGTTATTTCAGAGAAACCAGTCTTCGGACTCTGAGATTCTTTCCTCAGGTTGGTTGATTCTGCTGTTAATACTTGTGATTGATTGTATTATGAAATTCTTGAAGTGAGTTTTTCAGTTCTATCAGTTCAGTTTGGTTCTTTCTTAAAATGATCATTTTGTGTTTTATGTCCTGTATCATTTTATTGTGTTTCTTACTTTCAAAGTTTGTTTCTGATCACTCCAATATCTCTTATCAGACAGATCTGTTTCTTTTGGTTCCTAAGCATCTTGTCTGGTTTCTCTATTTATTAGTGATTGCCCTTGAAAATTTTTGTTATAAAGCTTCCACAGTATGGAAACTTTGCCTTTGCCTCTTCTGAGTGCCTGAGAGCACTACTGGGTCTGAGAACTTCAACTAAGGGTGGGGTTTCTGGGCTTTGTTAATTTTGAGGTGTGTCTGTGGTCTGTGGCCACAGAAGATTATATTTTTTTCTTCTGCTTTGTTCATAACCAAAGTAGCTTCCCTGTAGTCCTGTGACTTTGAAAGAAGTGGCATGCATTCAGATATGGTTCACCTTTACCTTGAAGGGATGCTCTTTTGGGATACCAGATCAATGATGGAGAGGTTCTCTCCACCACACCCACTGTTAGTGGTAACAGAGTCAGATCCCAAGTGTGGAGTATTGTAAATGCCATCCTGGAAAGAGGAAGCGTTGGTGCTCCAAGATTCTGTTAGGTTTTCTCATTATAAGCTTTCATTCAGAAATTGTCTTGGAACATTTTCACTATATTTCCCTGTGTTTAATGCTTTTACAGAGTTGTAGTGGAGTTTTTAGTGAATTGATTAATCTGAATAATTTAATATGCCTTTACTAGATCCAAACATATATTCTTTAAAACTAACCCACCTCACTTAGCACAGTAATCGAGAACTTGGCTTCCAATAATTTTTGTCCCATACAGGGTTTGTATATGTCTGTGATCAATTATAGCATCCTGGAAATTGAAATGGACTGTGGCTCTAAAATAAATTATCAGAACTATTGCTGGGAATTAGTATCAGGATCATTAAGACCAATGTGGCGCCTATATAATACATAATAATTAAGAAACAGTAGTTGATCTTAGTATTATTTCTTGACTAAAATAAATATGTTGTGTACCATTATATTTTAACTATATTATTTTGTATGAGATGGTGAGGCCAGATGCAGATCAAGAGAGAGAAAATGGAAAGAGTTTTACAGCTTGTTATACTCACAGTTCTCTGGACAAACACTGCACACCACACAGGACCACTCAGGGGAAGCACTGGGGTCAGTCATGAGGTAGAAGGTGAAGGGGGTAACTGTGAGCACACACTTTATTGTGATTTTTACAGAAAGGAACAGATGATGCCATGGTGAACAAGTTTTAGGTTGGCTGATGTGAACAAGTTCAGTAGGCTCCATGGCATAGTGGCTGTTTCTGGGTTGGTTGGTTGGTTGGTTGGTTGGTTGGTTTTTTCTGTTTCCTGGCCCTAGAGTGATTATGGCAGATGTAGTGGCCCAGAATGTGAGAGCCCAATAAGGGAAGTAGTTGGAGTTGTACACTCAGCTGCTCAAAATAGAAACTGACCAGCCTCTTTGCCAGGGTCTCAAAACTAAGTCAAGACATTTAAGTCTTGACAAGTCAGAAATAAGTCAAGACATGTAACTATATTATACCTTGAGGCAACTCATAGTGTAGGATCCTAAGCCTGTGATACAAGGACACATTGCTCTAATGGACCAAAAGTGCCTAACCTAGTTTTATTTTTACACTGTGTTGAAACGGTAGCTGAGCAGTAAGGGTCTGTTGCATTGATTGAAATCTTCAAAACATCTTGAAAAAATGTACCATAATTTTTAACTATGTGTCTTCCTTAATGATGGACTGCCTGTGCTGAGGATGTCCTGTAAAGACTTAATATCCCACTTTCTAGCATACTAGCTTTTTCATCAGTCAGTATGCTTTGGTGATTAGAAACTGTAAATCTACTCAGAGAAAGCTTCTGCCACTTGGCAGATATTTTGCGTCCAGTTTAAGAGAAAGGCAGTGCTACTCCTTTGTTGGTTTCATTACATTTGATTTTCCCATTGTTTTCAGAACAAAAAAAAGTAAATCAATTTGGTTTAATGTCATTCTTATTTTAAAAATAACATGTAGACTATTAAAATGATATATATTAACTCTGCAGTAATAGAAGCTCATTAATATTTTATATGCTTGCTTTAACGTATTTATACACTTGCCTGAAAATATCCAAATCTGCTCTGATTCAGAATTTTAGTACCCCTGTAAAAGTATTCAGCAGTATTATTAGTATCTTCGCTGTCCATCTTTTCACTCTTTTAAGTTCAGAATTATAACTTGCAATTTAAAATGTCTAATACTTCGGTCTGCAGATGTATACAAATGGATCCAGAAACAAAAGCAGATCCCTTAAAACTCAGTTTAATTTATATAACAAACAACTGAGTGACCATTCTTTTCCAAGCATTCTGCTAAATGCTAGAAACACAGGACGAGTAAGGCTTTGCCACTAAGAACTTATTCTATCCCATTGCCTATTTTTGTTTCTCGAAACTAGCATTCATCACTGTCAGTAATTATGCTTTATACTTGTTTCTTTTACATGTTTTAAAATATTCTCTCTTTCCTATGGGACTATCAGCTCCATAAAGTTTATTTTATTCCTTACTGTATCCCTAGCTCTTAAAAGAGTGTCCAGCAGTAGTAGATACCCAGAACATATTTTTTGAATGAATGAATGAAAGCTAGTGAGTTTTATCAATTATTGTTTCTTTTCTAGGCCAAACTCTCCTTCCAATTTTGATCCTTTGTGGTCAAAGTTAGAATTTCAGCTTTTTGAAGTGCATTTGAACTTTTAAAACATAATATAATGCACCCCCAGTATTTAACAGACCTAAGAAACTTGAATTCTCATAATTGTACCACTGCTGTATAATGAGACTTGTTTCTCATCTTACAAACTTGAAAATGCTATTGATTCTAAGAATTGTTGGCCGGGCGCGGTGGCTCAAGCCTGTAATCCCAGCACTTTGGGAGGCCGAGACGGGCGGATCACGAGGTCAGGAGATCGAGAACATCCTGGCTAAAACGGTGAAACCCCATCTCTACTAAAAAATACAAAAAACTAGCCGGGCGAGGTGGCGGGCGCCTGTGTAGTCCCAGCTACTCTGGAGGCTGAGGCAGGAGAATGGCATAAACCCGGGAGGCGGAGCTTGCAGTGAGCTGAGATCCGGCCACTGCACTCCAGCCTGGGAGATAGAGCGAGACTCCGTCTCAAAAAAAAAAAAAAAAAAAAAAAAAAAAATTGTTATGAAAAAAAAAATTGTTATGTTGATAATAAAGGAATACATAGTCCTGAACATAAGCATTAGGATTAATTGGGTGAAATAATTTTTAAAAATCAGTATTGCTAATAATTAAGGTCATACTTCCAGAGGAGAAATATCACACAAAACATTGCAGCTGGGATTATTCAATTTTTTGAACTCCTGTTCTGAAATCTAGAAAAGTACACATTGGCCATATAACACAGACCAGGGTGAACTGTGCATGTGTGTCCACAGGCACCAGTCCACTAGAAATTATTGGCAGAGAGTATTTGTTGAATGGGTATCTGTATATGAACATAACTATCTGTGTAAGCATAACAGTCCATAGTATGGTGTTGGGCGCTTGATAATGATTCTTTAAGTATGTATAGGTAATTTATTTAAGAATTATTGAAATGTCATTTTTTTTTTTTTTTTTTTGAGACGGAGTCTCGCTCTGTCACTCAGGCTGGAGTGCAGTGGCCAGATCTCAGCTCACTGCAAGCTCCACCTCCCAGGTTTACCCCATTCTCCTGCCTCAGCCTCCCGAGTAGCTGGGACTACAGGCGCCCGCCACCTCGCCCGGCTAGTTTTTTGTATTTTTTAGTAGAGACGGGGTTTCACTGTGTTAGCCAGGATGGTCTGGATCTCCTGACCTTGTGATCCGCCCGTCTCGGCCTCCCAAAGTGCTGGGATTACAGGCTTGAGCCACCGCGCCCAGCCTGAAATGTCATTTTTAAAGGAGTTTGCTAGCCAGCAGTGCAACACCAAAGAGGAATCCTTTCAACTTGAATTCTAGTATACAGTGCCCAATTATGAGCAAGGAGAGTAGCCCATATATGACTAACTTAAAAGGAGCTTACTAGAATGAGTTGTGTCAAAAAACCTCATCAATCTTGCTACTTGTTATCACACCATCATAGCTTCATTCATTTGAATACTGAAAATTGTTTGTTTGTATGGGCTTTTTGGCATTGATTTTAACTAAAATTCAGATACTGTAGAAGAAACTATAGTTTCCAATAACCATAATCTTGAAAACAACCTAAATGTGGTCCATAGAATGACAGATTGTTCCTGTCTCTGTTTCCCCTTTGGTGCACCTCCATAGTCAGCTTTCAGATATGGTTGATTCTTTCTCTTCTTTCTCCTTAATGTTTTTCAAATCCGTTTGCCTTCATCCCTGCTACCTCTGTCTTAGATCAGATCACCATCATCTCTTACCTCTCTCTTACAAACTCTTCGTTTATCCCTGGACTGCTGCAACAGCTTTTATATCTGGCTGTTAACATGTATATCCAATCTCATTTCTCATCACTTCCTATTTTTTTATTACTCTGCTTAAGATTTTAGAGAAACCTCTATCACATTAAGGATTTTTTATTATAAAAGATAATATTACTAGGTTTTGGTTGTTGTTGTTTTGTTTTGTTTTGTTTTGTTTTGCTTTGCTTTGCTTTGCTTTTTTGAGACAGAGTCTCGCTCTGTCACCTAAGCTGGAGTATAGTGGCGGGATCTCGGCTCACTGCAAGCTCCACCTCCTGGGTTCACGCCATTCTCCTGCCTCAGCCTCCAGAGTAGCTGGGACTACAGGTGCCTGCCACCATGCCTGGCTAATTTTTTTGTATTTTTACTAGAGACAGGGTTTCACCATGTTAGTTAGGATGGTCTCAATCTCCTAATCTTGTGATCCACCCACCTCAGCCTCCCAAAGTGCTGGGATCACAGGCGTGAGCCATCGCGCCCAGCAATATTACTAGTTTTAAAGATCAAAATGATATCCAAATCACCCAGTGCTTTAGAAATAGCTGCTAAGTAGTAAGCCAGCTAGTCACTTCTCTTTGTGGGCGGTGGTGAGGAGCGGGAGAGTACCAGTACTCTGATACCTGCTTTGCTGTTATCCAGCAAGGACTCATACCTTTTAAAAGACAATACCAGTGAACAAAACAGGCCAAAATCCCTGCCCCCATGGAGCTTTCATTCTAATAGGAGAGACAAACATTAAACAAGAGAAATTAAATATGTGATAGATGGTAAGTGCTAAAGAGAAAAATAACACAGAAAAAGGCAATAGGCACTGTATGTATTTTTGAGAGTGCCTCATTTTAGAAGAGGTCAGCAGGGATAATCATCCTCCACTCTCCTGCCCTTCTTTCTCTTCTTCCTTGGCCATCCACAGCCCTGTTTAAACCTAACTCGTTGTCTTCTCTGTACCTTTACTGTTCAGCTCAAGGTGGCTGGAAAAAACACACAGCCATTCTGGGTTGTCTCACTTTAAATTCATGACCACAGAAGGAGCCTGTAGTGCTGCAAGACAATCATTTTATATATTCTACTCTCTTTGGTGACTATTTCATACCCTGTTTTCTCTCCTCATATCTTTTTGCAACTCCTCCCCCATCATCACTTTTAGTCAATAACTTCAATTCCAGTTTCACTGAGAAAAGAGAAGCAATCAGAAGGGAACTTCCGCAGTTTCCGACACTGTGGTTCTATTTTCCCATGCCTCTCTTTCCTGTCAACTCGGCTGTAATGCTCCAGTGTAAGAACAAACTCTTCATTTGTCCCTAGATTTTATTTTTGTTTTGCTGTAGTGCCTCCTTGTTAGATGCTCAGTTAAATACAAAGAATTGTTTTTAAAAACAATTTTGCATAAAAACAGAATGCCGAATGTAGCAACATGAAATGGTTAACTACCCTGAGAGAAATAAATAGAAATAATTCATGGAATAAGCAATTTGAAGCAAACCAACCAACCTTCTAAAGAAATTTCCTACTTAAGTGAAATCTTGGCTTTTAAATTTGTTTGAACTTTCTGCTAGCACTGGCCAGATATGCTCAGCAAATCACATTTGGTAACAAAGCCCTGCCTAGCCTAAATAGTCAAGATAGAAGTTTGTATCTTGACCAGTGGTATATGTGAATCCAGCAAATCCAGTAAATACCACTAGAATTTTTGCCATCTTTTTTTTTTTTTCTGTTTCAAAGCTTACCGCCTTTTCTACCCAGCCTTAAAACCAAGTCTTGGTACAGGACAACACATTGAGACCCCATCTCTATTTATATATATATACAAAGAAGAAGGAGGAGGAGGGGGAAGAGAAGAAGAGGAAGGAAGAGGAGGAAGAGGAGGAGAGAAAAGCTCATGTACTTACTTTACTTTTACTTGCACAAAAAGATTAGTAGTTCTAGAAGGCAGTTGATTTTAGGCAAGATTTATATATATGAATTGTATCCCTCCTTTTTGGAGAATATAAATAATACTGAAGATTATGCATGAAATCAATTAAATGTATCTACTGAAGTATTTTTACTGACCTATCTTACCTATTGGTCATAATATAAAATTCTATGACAGTCATAATAGATTTATAATTTTTTTAAGTTAAAAAAATTATTTTAAATTTTAATGAAAAAATACGTTACAAAGGTGATAACCTACCCCGACATGCAATAGCATCCATATCGAGCATCAGCAGTTTGCTATATGCTATGTTGTACTAGTAAAGTACCAGACTAACTGCTAGGTGGTACTTCCATATCTCTGGGGAAGAATTCATTTGTTCTCCTTAGAGGTGGTCTTGTTTTCAGTGATTCAATGGTATAGTCTAAGTCTTGAACCAATTAGGTCTTTTATTAATAATAAATTACAAAATAAACTGCAGAACATTTTAAAAGCAAATGGCTCATTTGATGCATTTGACTCTCCCTATAATGATTTCTCTGTATATACCACAACTTTATGTATTCTAGCATTCATATCAAAAGTGTTATTATTCGCTTTCAAAATGAGCCTTTTCAGGTTAGGTCTCAGCATCCTGCTTCTCTGTGTGCGTTAATTGTGACGTATTAAGCATCAAAGCTTTCCCCCTGAAAATACAACTTTGAAAAAGTGCTAGCCTTCCTTGGTCTCTAAATTAACTGTATGCATTGAATCTTGAAAGTACTTGGCTGTTTGCCTCTGTCCTCTGTACTTCATAAGAACTGAATTCTTGTAAGTTGGCTATTTTCTTGCTTTTTGTCCACCTGTTTGCTACAGTTAGGAGAATATTAGAGGCAAAACCAAATATAAGTATAGTCATGATATACGTAGTCCTCCCTTGGCTTGTTTTATTCCCCGTGGAAACTTCTGTACCTTTTGGCAACTGACAATTAAATATGACTACCAGTACTTGTGATTTTTAAAATTATCTATCCATAAGTAACTACAGTCAAAATTAAATGTAACACAAAATAAATAAAATAATTTTTTCATAGGAGGTAATTTTTCATCTTACTATCAGAGAACTTAGGATCAGAAGCTTTTTAAAAATTTGAGTTTCTGTATGGTATCTTTTGGTTTGAAGTTTAATTTGTAATATCTTATTAATTCATCTATAATTATCCCCGCTCAGCTACTACTCCTTTATCTTGCAATGTATGTATCACAAAGAATTTTGAGCTTCAAAGAAGAAGCTGTTTTACTAGTTAACTTATTAGTGTATAGTATCCATAACTGCAGTATAGATCTACTAATCTTACTTAAATGAGAGATTGTTCTTACTATTTTATTTATTTATTTATTTATATTTTTTTGAGACAGAGTTTCATTCTTATTGCCCAGGCTAGAGTGCAATGGCACAACCTTGGCTCACTGCAACCTCCACCTCCCAGTTTCAAGTGATTCTCCTGCCTTAGCCTCCTGAGTACCTGGGGTTACAGGCGCTTGCCACCACACCCAGCTAATTTTTTGGATTTTTAGTAGAGATGGAGTTTCACCATGTTCGCCAGGCTGGTCTCAAACTCCTGACCTCAGGAAATTCACCTGCCTCGGCCTCCCAAAGTGCTGGGATTACAGGCGTGAGCCACCGCACCTGGTCTGTTGTTACTATTTTTATATATTAAATCAACAAACCTCTGTTGGAAAAAAATGAGATTTTCCCTACCAGATATCAAAATGCATAAAACAGTATTGGCACAAGGATAGATAATTTGAACAGAATACAGAAAAAGAAAAAAAATGTAAAATCAGAAATTTTGGTCATGACAATGGTGGCATTTCAAATCATTGGTGAAATAATGATGTTAGAAAGATAGTAACTCATTTAGAATATTCTTTATTTCATATATAAAATAAATTCCAGATGTATTAAAGAGCTAAGTATAAAAAAGAGTGTATTAGAGGAAATAAAATTATTTTTATTCTCTTGGAATAGAGAAGACTTTCTAATCAAAACACAAAATCCAGAATCCAAAAAAGAAAAAGTGATTAATCGATCTAACCATAAAAATTAAAATTTTTATGAAGATACTAAACAAAGATAAATGACAGATGGGATACTGGAAAAATTTTTAAAGGGTTGATATGCAAAATTCATCAAGTTCCACATTAAAAGGTTAACAACCTAATAGAAAGATGGACAAAGTATGTGAACTCAGTGGTTCAAACAAAGCACACAAAAGCATCAATGCAAATCTCCTTTAAACATGTCAAAGCAAGGTCAGCCTCACTTTTCATTAGAGAGATGCAAATTTAAGCAATAATTTTACCCAGCAAATTGGCAAAATGTAGAAGATGGTTAACATCCATCGTCTACAAATACATGGGGAAACAGGAGTTGTAATACAGTATGGGCGGGAATGTAAACTGGCAAATACTTTTTATAAGGTAATGTAGCAAAATCTAACTAAATTTAAACTGTACAGATCCTTTTGCAGTTCCCAGTACAGGAATCTGTCCTACAGAAATACTTGCGTGTGTATAAGCATGTGGTGACATATGTGTCCCTGCAGTTGGTCAGGGCCCTCACATCTTTAACTATGGCTCCTAAAGTGGCCGCCTTCACTCTGGTTTCTCTGCCATCAAATTTTTCCCCACTCTATTCCATCTTTCATACTGCTGTTAGAGTTATTTTACTAAAAAGTAAGTATACTGGCCCTGCCTACTTAAAGACTTCTGTTTTGTTGTTGCCTACAGATTTTTCACAATCTTTTCTCTGCCATATTTTATCCGCAGTCTGCCTTTCTACCTCCATCCTTCAAGTTCTTTATGCACAAGCCACACTGAACAACCACCCCAATAAACCCAAAGTGCTTGGCCAGCCCTCGGACATATTCCTAGTCTACATATTATTCATTTATCACATATTTATTGAGCAGGCACTGTTCTTGAAGTAATGGGAATACAGCAAAGACAAGATTCTTTTTATTTTGAAGTTTAGATTATTGACAGTGAAGTAGAAATTATCGAATAAATAAACATACACATGTTAATTATCAGATAATAAGTACTACGCAAAAAGTTTAGAGGCTGGGTGCAGTGGCTCACACCTGTTATCCCAGCATTTGGGAGACTGAAGTGGGAGGATCACTTGAAGCCGGGAGTTTCAGACCAGCCTCTGCAACACAGCAAGACCCTGTCCCTATAGAAAATACAAAAGTTAAAAAAATTATTTTTTTTTAATCTAGGCATGATGTGTGTGCCTGTATTTCTAGCTACTTGGGAGGCTGGGATGGGAGAATCACTTGAGCCAGGAGGTCAAGACTGCAGTGAGGTATGATCATGCTACTGCACTCCAGCCTGAGTGACAGAGCAAGACCTTGTATGGAAACAAAGAAAGAAAGAAAGAAAGAGAGAGAGAGAGAGAGAGAGAGAGAG
>NC_045436.1:60439886-60450412 GCF_002776525.5 Piliocolobus tephrosceles
AGGAAGGAAGGAAGGAAGGAAGGAAGGAAGGAAGGAAGGAAGGAAGGAAGGAAGGAAGGAAGGAAATTTTAAATAAGCCAGTGTGATAATGAATTGTTGGATATCTGAGGGTGGTAGACCAGGTAGATCCTATGAAGAAATGAATCTTAAGGTGAGATATAATAATAAAAAGGATATAAAGATCAGGAGAAAGAGCATTTTAAGCAAAGAGAATAGCTAGTTCAAAGACCCCCAAAGCAGGAATACAATTGGAATATTTGAAGTGAAAGAAATAGTATGCAAAATGAAGGCAATAGTGATGTTAAGAGTAGGTGAGATCTACGCAGTTTATTATGTTAAGCAATGTCAGCCACCACAGCAAACAAACTGAAATCTTAGGGACTAAACAAAACAAAGGTTTATTTATTGCTTATGTTGCATGTCTTAGGCAGTTTGGCAGGAAGGCTTTATTAGAGTGTCCACCTTCTTGAACACATGGTTTCTTGAGATCACTGGAACAGAGAAAGAGAGGAATGGAAGAGGAACATGAGCACTTAAGTAACTCAGCTTTGAAATGATATATCACTAACTTTTACCTCCGTTGGTGAGAACTGCATAGAAGTCTGGGAAATGTATGGTACACGTGGAATGTCTGGTGAATACTGTTGTCTCTGCTGCAGACAGGGATCTAAACATTTATGGTTTTATTAACCAGATTAAACAGTTTTAATTGGGAAAGCAATCTAATTATTCAATTAGATTGTATTGAATAAATGAATGAACACATTAATATACAATATGTAATATTTGCTTGTCCAAAACAAACTGTACATATAGAGTGAACTACACAGCATTTGCGCCTAAGGCATTCTCCTCACATTGTAAGACATTGTGATTCCTTGGCTGTATATCTGTAATGTTTGGCTGCTGTAACTGTTTTTTTCTCCTTTTTTTTTTTAATTAACAGGATGAGAGGCAGCTGCAGGTACCAGCAAATTACAAAATACATAATTACTAAAAGTAACTGAAGCATATTATAGCATAATTCAACAGGAAAAAGAAAAAACATCTGGCACATGCTATGTTAATTTGTCATAAGAGAGTTCCAAGGAAAGTGCTTGCTGCAGCTGGCAGATCCATCATTTCACTGAAATGAATAGCACACCTTTTGTTTTTAATTCTCTCATGTAATATAGAATAGAACCTTATGCAATTTAATCATCAGTCATCACTAAAGGATTTCATGCATTGAGGGAGTTTTCCTTTGTGCCTTGTCAGCCAAAATCTACATGGCTCATCCTTACCTTAAACTGTGCCTCAATCATAACAGAATGGTCCAAGCAATTATAGTAATTAATTAAAGTGTCTGAGATATTGGCCTAAATTTAAATTTCTTATCCCATAATTAAATAACTTTGTTTTATTTCATATGTCTTTTATTAGTTTTATTCAAAGTATGTGTGATGTTTTCAAAGAGATGGATACATTACAGAGAAACCCTTGCTCATACTCTCATAACCATACCATTTCAGCTAATGTATGTGCCGGTGATAGTCACAATTAAAATACAATTAGTATGGAAACTCTCTCTTTCAATATGGGTTAGGATATTCATTTCTATGATAGAGACAAGCAGAAATTATTATTATAAAACATCCTCTAATGCAGACCTTTTTGAAATAGTCTGTATTTCCAACTCTCTACTGAGAGTACGTGTTTTCATATATGTACCTCAAACTGAGTTTCGTCTAAATTGAACCCATTATTTCACCCCTAGCTGAAGTTTTCATTCTTATTTCATCCTATATTTCCCATTTCTGTGAATGGTAGTATCGTCTACCCAGTTGCTCAAGAAAAACTCTGGGTACCATGCTGGACTCCTCCTCATACCCCAAACCCCATTGGTACTAATTCAATCTCCTAGATATCTCTTCAGTCTGTCCCTTTTTCTACAGTTGCTATCATTCAGGCTATCAACATTGCTCACCTGGATTGCCACGTTAACACTCTCATTTGACTACGGATTAATACCCTTACTATTTTTCCTGCTGCAGTCAGCAAGATTTCCTGATGTTCAAATCAAATCATATCATTTCTCTTCTTAAAATACTTCAGTGCCAATTTCCGGTTGTGACTTATAAGGTTCTTTATGATCTGTATTTCCTTGCATTTCCAGTTTGTTCCTCTTTCACTCCCACCCCCACCTCCTAGTAACACTGTATATCCCCTTCATGCTGAACTTCTTTTGTTTCCTAAATTTATTATCCTTTCTTTTTTCTGATATGTGAAATTCCTGGATTTCATGCATGGGTTTGATTGTGACACTCTTCTTTTCCTTCCTTCTTTCCATCTAACTGCTATTTATCTTTCATACATCAGCTTAAAAGTCTACTTCCTCTGAAGAGACAGCTCTAACCCCCTGTTCTTCCATGTGTCTTATCATAGCACCATGAAGTTTTTATAGCATTTGCTACCTATTTTAAGCCTAGTAGCTTTCCAATATTTCTAGTGGTCCATAACTTTCACTTTGGCAGTGACTAGATCTTGTTTCCTCGTTGTCTCCCTAGCACCTAGCACAGTAGTATGTAGCGTGTAACAGGCACTCATTTCAGTATTTATTAAATGAGTAAACTTCGTAATTTCCCCAGACTCCTTCTAAGATGAGCACTTAACATTAGCGTTGTGAGGAAATTTCAGCCATTACTTTGTAACTTTCAGTTCATTCTTCAAATAACTTTAAAATAAGCTTCCTGTGAAGGATCTTTATAAATAAAGCTTTAGAACACATTGATTTTCCTGTTAGTAATCTCCCAAATTTATTATACCACTTGATGGTTACTTTGAAAATATAATCACTGAATCATCTCATTAGTTCTGATATGAGAACAAATACTTAGAAAAAACTTTGAAAAAGCAAGATGTAAGATATTAGAAATGTTATTACTAGATGGACTAGTCAACTGATTCTGTGGAATTAATTAAAACATGCATAGGCTTAAAAAAAAAACACCTTTTGTTTGTCAGTTACATTCTAAGCTTTGTGAATGTAGCTTCTCATTAGGAGTTTTCATTCTAGTGGGGAGAGGCTGTAAGAGAAGAACCAACAATATAACAATCAGAACCAACAAATAAACAATTTTAGATGTTTAAAGTGGTATGAAGAAAATAAATGGAGTCACGTGATACATACTGGAATGGAGGTAGGAGTTAGAAGAGCTAGACTATTTTAGGAAAAAATCATAGTCTAAAAAGGTGACATTTAAACTGAGGTCTGAAAAATGAGAAAAATTATACCAAAAAGTCAGGAAAATATTCCAGGCAGATAGAAGAACAGCAAGTGTAAATGTCCAGTGTTAGGAAGGAGCACACTCACGTGAGTCAGTATAGTGAGGGGAAAGAATGCTGTAATATTGAAGAGCTACCTCAGCAGGGATCAGATTGAGTGGGCTATTTTAAATGAGATACTTTTACTTATTTTAAGTAGAATGTTTAGTACTATTTTAAGGTTAAAAAAAAAGAATGTTTAAGTAGTACTATTTTAAGGTTAAAAAAAGTCTAAAGTGCAGCAGCGGGAAATCACTGGAGAATTTTAAACATCTTTAGAGTTTAAAAGACCACGTATAACTACTGTGTGGAAAATAGACTAGAGAGGGAGCAAAAATGGAATCAGAGAAACCAGATATTAGAGTATTACAGTAGTTTTGGCAATAGATGATAGTGGCTTAGAATAGGGTATCTTCAGTGGAGATGGAGAGAAGCCAGCAGTTTTGAAATACATTTGGGAGATAGAACAGGACTTACTGATAAATTAAATTATAGGGCATGAGGGAAAAAGGAGGAATCAAAGATGATACCTAAGCTTTTGACTTGAGCAGCTAGGTAGATGGCAATGCTTGTTTACTAGGGAGGAGGGAACTTGGGAAGAGATAGATAAGAAGTAGTTTCCATTTTGGACAGGTTATGTTTGAGATGCTTATTAGTTTTTTCCTAGTAAATGTGTCAAGTAGGTCATTGAATACATAAGTGAAGAGCTCAGAGAGGTCAGGCTTTGTTTTGTAATGTTATGTTTACAGTCATGGACTAGAGAAGATCACTTGGGGAAAAGTGTAAATAGGGAAAGAAAACCTAAGACTGACCCAAAGTTCTCTAGTATATCTAAAGCTGACCTGCCTGCCTTAAACCATGGTATTTCTAGTTAGCTGAATGAGAAAGAGACTTCGGAATGAATTTTCTTTTTTAGCAGTCAGGTCTTTTAAAGCCATACAAAAACTTGAGATTACAGTCTTTGCATTTGCTAACCATTTTGTCACATACTACGATTAAATATTTTTATCAAATATTAAATATTTCAGAAAATCTTTATTTTGCCTTTTAGATCTTAATATTATATGATATCACAGATTTGCTTTACTAACATCTCTTGTAATTGATTGGACTTAAGTGGGAAACAATATGATTTAGTTGAGAAAACATTTTGATTAAAAGACTGGTACAACATGGACATAAAGATGGGAGCAACAAACAGTGGGCACTCAGGAGAAGAGAGGCAAGGGCTGAAAGATCTTCCAACAATGGTCTAATCAGCTCTCTGAGCTCTTCACTTGTGTATTCAATGACCTACTTGACACATTTACTAGAAAAAAAACCAATAAGCATCTCAAATGTAACCTGTCCAAAATGGAAACTACTTCTTATCTATCTCTTCCCAGATTCCCTCCTTCCTAGTAAATAAGCATTGCCATCTACCTAGCATATCAGTGTTGATTACAGTATTTTGTTTATTTAAGCATTTAATTTTTTAATAGTTACAACATAAATTGCTTCATCTGTAAATTATTTAGTAAACTTTTACTTACACAGAAATTACATTTTGCAAATATATTTCTAAATTATATTTTGTAAGGATGAGTAGGATTTTCTATCACATAAACATGAATTATATAAGTGAACTAAAAACATATGAGACTGTCAACTAAGCACTTCCCAGTGATGCTTTAAGGGATTCCTCATTCTTCTATATGTACTTTAAAATTAGTGAAAGATAGTAATTACACCTTGAACCTTATACCCTATAATAAGCCAGAAATTATAGAGAAATTGGGTACAGTTTTATTTCAATTATTTGGTGCAAAATACTCTTTAAAATGTCATACCAAAATGAAATTTCCTCTATCTCTGTGTTTTCCAGGAGATTACACTTAAATCCTCTCTGATAGGTATGAATGTTTCTGTTCTTTTTTTTTTGTTTTTTCTTTATACTTTAAGTTCTAGGGTACATGTGCACAACGTGCAGGTTTGTTACATATGTATACATGTGCCATGTTGGTGTGCTGCACCCATTAACTCGTCATTTACATTAGGTATGTCTCCTAATGCTATCCCTCCCCTCTCCCCGCTCCCCACAACAGGGCCCAGTGTGTGATGTTCCCCTTGAAATGTTTCTGTTCTTAAAGATTTCCAGGGAAGAGATTATATAGTCTTACTGAGCATGTGTTTCAACTGCAATAGCACTGTGAAACTTTCTGGAAAGTCTTATTTAATGTTTATCCTAAATTACTCGTGGTACAGGGAACTCTCAATTATTTTCTCTAATGAAGGGAAAATGTCTTGTAGATAACAAAGAGTCGAATCATCCTCCTGGGTGTTTCCTTTATCCTTGCAGTGAAACATCCTGACAGAGAAATAAGAAGTTACAAAGTACTGACAGGAAGGCTCTAGGAAAGTCTCAGGGGATAGAGTTGCTGAAATCACTTTTCTCTTCACCCTTTAATACCTTCTAAACTTTCATTTGGAAGAAAACTGTAAGGTTGAAAGAAATGCTTGAATGAAAACTAAGCTTCTCTTAGCCACTTCAGTTTCTTTGGAGAAAGAAGAATATAAATAAGAAGTCTAAATAAATACCAGTAGTCTTTATCTAAAATATGGTCTTTCTGATAAATTCCTCAGTAAATCTTGAGCAAACAAGGATTAAAACGTTCTAACTGCTATGTTTTCTATAATTTAGAAAATTAGAACTTTTCTAATTTTAGAAAATTGGAAATTTAGCCATAAATCAGCAAATATGGTAATGGCCACATAACATTTTGGTCAACGATGGACCACATATATAACAGTGGTCTCATAAGATTACAAAGGAGATGAAAAATTCCTGTTGCATAGTGACATCATAGCTGTCATAATGTCTTCATGCAATGCATTACTCAGGGGTTTATGGCGATGCTAAACAAAACGACTGTACTGCCAGCTTATAAAAGTATAGCATATGCAATTATGTATAGTACATGATACTTGATCATCAACAGCTATGTTACTGGTCTATGTGTTTACTCTACTGTACTTTTTATTATCTAAGAGCATACTCCTACAGGTTTTTTTTAAGTTAACTGTAAGACAGCCTTAGGCAAGTCCTTCAAGAGATGTATTCCAGAGGGAGGCGTTGCTATCAAAGGAGATGACGGCGCCATGTGTGTTATTACTCCTGAAGACCTTCCAGTGGGACAAGATGTACAGGTGGAAGACACTGATACTGATAATCCTGACCCTGTGCAGGCATCATCTAATGTGTATGTTGGTGTCTTTGTTTTTAACAAAAAACTCAAAGAATAAGGATATAGAGAAAAAATATTTTTGCACAGCTGTACTTTTGTGTTTAGAGTCAAAAGTTAAAAAATTAAAAATTTTATAAAGTAAAAAGTTACAGTAGGCTAAGATTAATTTAGTGTTGAAGAAAAAATATGTTTTTATAAATTTAGTGTAGCCTCAGTATACAGTGTTTGTAAAGTCTACAGTAGTGTAAAATAATGTCCTAGGCCTTCCCATTCACTCTCCACTCACTCACTGACTCACCCATAGCAGCTTCCAGTCGTGCAAGCTCCATCTATGGTAAGTACCCATACAGATGTACCATTTTTTATCTTTTATACAATATTTTACTGTACATTTTCTATGTGTAGATACATGAATACTTACACTCTTAAAATTGTTTACAGTCTTCAGTACAGTAACATGCTGTACAGGTTTGGAGCCTAGGAGCAGTAGGCTATACTATTAATATTTTACCTAGGTATGTAGTAGACTTTACCATCTAGGTTTGTGTTGTACACTCTGTGATGTTCATACAACAATAAAATTAATGATAAATTTCTCAGAATGTATTCCTATTATTAAGTGATACATGACTGCACTTGGATGTGTAAAGCAGTGTGGTAGATATCGTGGAAACTAAAAATAATCCTTCTTTTAAAAGTTTCTGCTGGGTACAGTGGCTCACAACTGTAATCCCAGCACTTTGGGAAGCCGAGGTAGGAGGCTGTCTTGAGCCTATGAGTTTGAGACCAACCAGGACAACATAATGAAACATCATCTCTATAAAACATAAGATTAGCCAGGCATGGTGGTGCATGCCTGTAGTCCCAGCTGCTTGGGAGGCTGAGGTGGGAGGATCACTTGAGCCCAGAAGGTCAAGGCTGCAGTGAACCATTATTATACCACTGCACTCCAGCCTGGGCAATAGAGTGAGACCCCCATCTCAAAACAACCAAAAAAGTTCCTATTCCATTTAGGAGAATGTATGTATGTATGTGTGTGTACATATATGTATATATGTATACATATATGTAAAGCACTAGCATTACAATACAGGATTGATAAATCTCTCATACATAAAATAAGTATTTAATATCATAAAGATTTGATGTGTAAAGAAAACTGTCTGGATTAAAATGAACGGAAAGGAGACCTGAAAAGAAGGGAGACAAGGGTGCAGTCTTAAAGAATGGGAAGAATTGTAATGGGAAATCTGGAAAACACAATCTAAAAAATGATGTAAACCTGATCCTGAGGTAATACATATGCAGTTTGTTTTCGAAACAGTGAGAGCCCAACTGAAGTGTGGAAGGTTCCTATTGGGGATAAGGTTGGAGATAAGTTACACAAAATTTTGGAGGATCTTATGAAATTCTCAGGAATTTGGACTATTTTGTCCAATAGCTGAGAGCCATTGAAGAGTATAGCTCAAGGAAGCAAATTATTAAAGTGGTGTTTTGGAAAGATAAATATGCTAGAGATACATGGTTTAGAGAGGGAAACCCACTGTATTGGTTGAGTGCATTCATACGCCCTGTGGTAGAGTACTTTACATATATCGTTTCACTTGATATTGAGAAACCCAAGCAGCTTGTTATTATAATAAATCTAAGAATTAAGTTCTAAGAACTTGAATTGGGATGGTAACACTGGGTAGAAATGAAAAATAGATGCAAGAGACCTATCAAAAAGAGAGTCTCTTTCGGGGTAAATGAGACGTTGCATTTAAGACAAAGTGAGAAGCTGGGCGCAGTGGCTCGTGCCTGTAATCCCAGCACTTTCGGAGGCCGAGGTGGGTGGATCATCTGAGGTCAGGGGTTTGATACTAGCCTGGCCAACGTGGTGATACCCCATCTCTACTAAAAATACAAAAATTAGTTGGGCATGGTGGTGGGTGCCTGTAATCTCAGCTACTGGTGAGGCTGGGGGAGGAGAATTACTTGAACCGGGGGAGGTGGAGGTTGCAGTGAGCTGAGATCATGCCACTGCACTCCAGCCTGGGAGACAGAGCGAGACTGTCTCACAAAAAAAAGAAGGACAAAGTGAGAAATAGGAGTTGACTTTAAAATTTTTAACCTAGACACCTAGGGCAGAGATGTCAGTATAAAAACTGAGCAGCAGGATGAGAAGTAGATTTGTGAGACAATGCAAAAAGCTTGATATTAGGCTTGTTAAGTTTGAGTTTAAGACTGGACTTTTAGGGAAGAAGTCTGAAGTAAAAATTTAATTGTTAGGTTTCCAAGTATATAAATTTTCATATTCCTAGAAGGCCTAATACACATACACACACCCATATACTCTCTGCGTGCGTGTATGTGTGTGTGTGTGTGTGTGTGTGTGTGTGTGTTATTCAACGAACTTTCATTATTTACCTTCCATGTTGCAGTATAGGGCAGTGGTTAAGAGCACAGACTTTGGAATCAAAGGGCCAAGTTTTTTTTAATCTTGACTCTACAGCTGACAAGCAGCCAGATGCGTTGGCTCACACCTGTAATCCTAACACTTCAGGAGGCCAAGGCGGAAGGACTGCTTGAGCCCAGGAGTTCTAGATCAACCTGGGCAATAATATGGCAAAACCGTGTCTCTACAAAAAATACAAAAAAACTAGCCGGGCATGATGGCATGCACCTGTAGGCTCAGCTACTTAGGAGGCTGAGGCAAGAGGACCACCTGAGCCTGGGAGGTGGAGGCTGCAGTGAGCCGTGATTATGCCACTACACTCTAGCCTGGTTGACAGAGTGAGACCCTGTCTCAAAAAACAAACAAAAAAACCTGACAAGCTATGTGACCCTAGGCATGTTACTTATTTTTTTAATTTCTGTCTTTTAATTTTCTCATATGTAAAAATGGGGATTTCAGGGCTGGGCGTGGTAGCTCACTCCTGTAATCTCAACACTTTGGGAGGCCGAGGAGGGCAGATCACGAGGTCAGGAGATCGAGACCATCCTGGCTAATACGGTGAAACCTCATCTCTACTAAAATTATAAAAATTAACCGGGCATGGTGGCGGGCGCCTGTATTCCCAGCTACTTGGGAGGCTGAGGCAGGAGAATGGCATGAGCCTGGGAGGCAGAGCTTGCAGTGAGCCGAGATGGCACCACTGCACTCCAGCCTGGGTGACAGAGCAAGACTCCATCTCAAAAAAAAAAAAAAGGGGAGGGGGGGGATTTCATATGTTAGTCATGCAAACTAAATATTAAATTAATTTATGAAAGCACCTACAACAGTGTCTGGCACATTGTAAGCAAATACTGTGGAAATGTTTGCTCTTATTATCATCATCACATCATTTTCACTATTATTTGCCAAGCTTTGTTGAGTACAAAGATGAGTAACAAAGTTGCTCACCATCCAATGGGGGAGACAGAGCTTGACATATAAAGAGATAAATATTTACGTGGATTAAGGGTAACCTAAAGTATATTTTCATTTAATGATTTGTGTCTTTGTGATCTTAAATATTGTGGAAAGTTATTACTATCCATCACTCGGATTATCTTGAGTAAGAACTGAAGAATAGTTTAGACATGAAATTATACAAGTAGGTGTTTTCCTGAAAAGGTTTTGTGTAAACTGAATGTTGGCTAACTTTATAAATGTGATCATTATTTTGTCTTAATCTCAGTTATACTCACAATTTGTTTTTCATCAGCACTAATATATATAACTTTTACCTTTAATTACATTTGACCTAGAAGACTGGCCACGAGTCATTTTGTTTATCATTCTTTAGTTGGTTTTTTTTTCTTATGTTGTTGGGGGGATGGTTGGGCAATAATTTTAAGCTGCACAAGATACTTTAAAGTAAGCATGATAATTTGTTATATTTTGTTATTATCACTCAAAGCTAAAACAATATATTTGGCTTTGTCTGTCATGGAATTAATGATAGATACTCAAACTCCTCATAGTCAGTGAACCTGTATTTATGAAATCACTGAGTTAGAATAACCGATCTCCCT
>NC_045436.1:60450812-60530187 GCF_002776525.5 Piliocolobus tephrosceles
TTTTTTTTTTTTTTTTTTTTTTTTTTTTTTGAGACGGGGTCTCGCTCTGTCGCCCGGGCTGGAGTGCAGTGGCCGGATCTCAGCTCACTGCAAGCTCCGCCTCCCGGGTTTACGCCATTCTCCTGCCTCAGCCTCCCGTGTAGCTGGGACTACAGGCGCCAGCCACCTCGCCCGGCTAGCTTTTTGTATTTCTTAGTAGAGACGGGGTTTCACCGTGTTAGCCAGGATGGTCTCGAACTCCTGACCTCGTGATCCGCCCGTCTCGGCCTCCCAAAGTGCTGGGATTACAGGCTTGAGCCACCGCGCCCGGCCAGTCTGTCAGTTCTATGATGACAACAACTATGTTTGCCACCACATACCTTGCACCTGGCCTGTAACGAATGTTCAGTAACCATTTGTATAATTGAATAGTGGATGGCATTGCTTTTTGTTTTATATATTTATAACAGATTACTTGCTATTTTTAACAAGTATTCACTCATCAATAGGACACTTGAGAGGCTTACCCAATTTTTAGGCTGTTTGCTGGCTCCTTTGAAAAAAATCAAAGCTGAAGTTATTTTGGAAGAGCTAATCTGTTGATTGATTTCAGAAGCACAAATAAGGTCAAAGGATAAAAGCCAATACTGAATCAAGAATTTCACCTGAGCCAAATCCAAATTAATTCTCTACTTGGAAATAATGATACAGAAATCATCCATAACCATCCATAACCCTAAAAGTTCACACACAGTGTGATGTGAAGAAAAGCTTTGAATGTCATTGATTCATTATATGTAACACTCACAAATTTATCTGATCGTTGTTCAGATTAAGTTATTTTTAATGCTACATTGTATGTACCCTTAACCTGAAACTCTTGAATTGACTTTTGACTAAAAGCAATATAATACTTATATGTTGAACAACAACAAAGAAGGCAGTTCTGTGCATAAGATAATTTTAGCTAATGAAGCATAAATGATATGAATGAGTAAAATACAGTACATTTACAACCAAAACATAAATAAGAATTCTAACTGTACTGCACTGAAGTGATACTGGAGTAATTAATGTTGCCTTAAATTTCTAAGAGTTGAACTCCCCTAAAAAGCACTGTATATGAATCTTACAAATGCATACTAAGGCTGGGCATGGTGGCTCATGCCTATAATCCCAGCACTTTGGGAGGCCGAGAAGGGCAGGTTGCTTGAGCTCAGGAGTTCGAGACCAACCTGGGCAACATGGTGAAAACCCATCTCTACTAAAATACAAATTAGGCAGGCGTGGTGGTGCACACCTGTAGTCCCAGCTACTCGGGAGGCTGAGGCACGAGAATCACTTGAGCCTGGGAGGCAGAGGTTGCAGTGAGCCAAGGTCATGCCACTGCACTTCAGTTTGGGCTACAGAGTGAGACTCCGTCTCATTAAAAAAAAAAAAAACAAAAAAAACGCATACTATAGCTAAGAAGCACAGTAGCTTACGAGATTTTGTAGTAATAAATACTGTATCTTTTTGATATGAGTATGCCTTTATTTTAGTGTCTAATAGTATCTCAAAATAATATTGAAGATACTTTTGTACTTTTAAAATATGTGTTTTTATTTTGCTTTTTTTAGTTTGGCAAAATACACATAACAAAATTTACCATTTTAATTGTGATAAAATTTTTTAAATTATGATAAAATACACATAAAACTTACCACCTTAACTATTTTTAAGTGTACAATTCAATAGTGTTACATATATACACATTGTTGTGCAACTAATCTCTAGAATATATGTGTATTTTATTATAAAGAAATAAATTAGTCCTTTGAGATATGGTCTATTAGTAAGTGACTTTATTTTGCACATGAAGATGATATTTTTGTTCAAATCATGAACATGTATCTTGCTAATAAAGATTCTTTTTTCTATTTGGAACAATTATATTAATGGATTTTTTGGTGCTGTCTTTTGATTAATAGGAGTGAGCTGAGTCGACAGAAACTTCATACCCAAGAGCTGCTTTCTCAGCTGGAAATGGCAAATGAAAAGGTAGTTGAGGTAAGATAATGACTCCCCTGGGAAGTGCTTTCTGCTACAGCTTTATACACGTGTTATAGAATTTTACCTGAGCCAAATCCAAATTATTTCTCTACTTGGAAATAACAATACTGAAATCATCCATAACCCTAAAAGCCGACACGCAATATAATGTGAATAAAAGCTTTGAACGTCAGTGATTCATCATATGTAAATAATAAAAGGTAGAGCTCTTATTTCTGTTTTACCAATAGAACTTTTGTAGTATTTCAGAGAATGTATTAGGATCCCCTTTATTCTTATTCATCTCTAAAATTATTTTTTAACCCATTCATCTTTTTCCATTTTAATCCATCCCAAAAGACACATCACACAAAAAATACTTTTGCCTACTGTAGTGTATTAAAATATATTTAGATTTATGCCTTAGAACTAAATATAGCAAGAGTTCAAGTTTTTTTCCTTGAGGTATTCAAAAAGTAAACAATTTTTGGATTATGATTGGGGCTTTTTAGATCTCTTCATTTGATGTGCATCTTCATTTGATGTTCTAACTTCAAATGTTTGTTGGAATTTCCCTGAGTATATGGTCTACTCCATCTTTGTGGTCTACTATAGGAACTATAGTGAAATCATTACTCCTAAGCATCATGGCATTATGAATTGATATGAGCCATTTAGAAATTATTTAAGGAATAGCCATTAAAATAATCTTTCAGGTAGCTCCCACTTCCAGATATCTATTCTGATGAAGTAATTTACAATACAGAAAAATTTAAAAGAAGATATTCAGTACAGTAATGTTAATAATATAGGAGGATCAAAAGCAACCAAAATGAGAATAGAAAAGGAACAGTTGCATATATTAGGATTTATCCTATCTGAACTGTTCCTCAACCATTATGGTAGCAGTATAGAAGAAGTTGCATTATATGAAGTCTGATTATAAATATGAAAATGATTATTACAGATGATGGAATTTTTCCCCCATGTTTTCTCTAGCATGTGATGTGCTTCTTAAAATTTAAAGGCTACATATTTAAACATCTTGGTAAATTGGACCAGCCAATATACTTCTCTTCATAACATTTAATTTTGCTTTTGGGCATAATAGGAAATATAATAAGCTCATTTTAGCAGGATACTGTTATTTCAATATTTTGTATTACTGTCATAGCCATAACATTCATTCTTATCACTTGTATGTTAGTACATGGGAACTATAAGTTTCTGATTCTTCATAGAAAATGTGTTTTTCTAACTCTTCCTGATTAGGCTTGTATTATTATCTCATTCAGATAAGTGCCGGAAAAACTGTTTAACAATTCTAGTTGTACAAAAATATTTTTTCAGATGTACTATAACCAGGCTAGTAAGTATGGAGATAGCTAATCCGTTTTTTAATTGATAAATTATTTGGACTTGTCTGCATGACAGTATGTTGTGACAGCTTTGTATTCATGATGCCTGTATAGTTCTTGCCATAACAAAGTATTAGAAACTGGGTGCCTTAAACAACAGAAAATAATTGTCTCTTAGTTCCAGAGGCTAGAAGTCCAAAATTGAGGTGTTGACATTGTTGGTTCCTTCTGAGAGCTGTGAGGGAGAATCTGTTTCATGCCTTTCTCCCAGCTTCTGGTAGCCTCAGACATTCCTTGACATGTAGATTGTGTTCTCTCTGTGTTCAACGTGTCTTTCCTTTGTACGTGTGTGTCTCTGTGTCCAAATTTCCCCTTTTATGAAGACATCAGTCATATGGATTATGGTCCACCCTAGTGATCTCATCTCAACTTGATCATCTGCAAGAACTCTATTTCCAAACAAGGTCATATTCACAGGTACTGGGGGTTAGGACACAGTTCAACCCATGACAGTACCTAATAGTTGTGTTGACCCTAATAGACACTGGAGTATGCAGATGTCTTGGGGAACATACAGAAACAGTTCATCCCAACCCTACTAAAGCTCTGGTTGTAAGGTCCGGCAGTCTGTGTTTTCACACAGTCCAGGTGATTCTGAAGCAGTGATCTTCACAAATTGAAAGTCTTGTTCTTCTGAGTCATTTTGCTTTGAGATTTGTTAATTCACTTTCTTTGCTGGTATGTGGGAGAAAGAAAACAATTTATTAAGAATGTAAAACCAAGTTTTATTTTAAAGTTCATAACTTGAAAAAATGTAAATTTTGAGATATTATTATTTGTATTTTATAAGTGGTAAAATGATGTCCAGATTTTTCATCGATTATTCCACAAAACATCTCCATGTCACATACGGATTTCTAACTTGCTTTCTATTTCCCCTTAATAGAATGAAAAACTAATTCTAGAGCATCAAGAAAAAGCCAACAGACTTCAAAGGCGTCTGAGTCAGGCAGAAGAGAGAGCTGCTTCAGCTTCCCAGCAGGTAGGGAGCATCCTCTTATCCCTAGATAATAAACAGTTCAAAGATAAGATAAGTTTTTTAGAAGTTCCCAGAGAACTTAATAGTTTATTTTTACTAGATTAACATATTTTAAAATTAATCCCTTTAATATGTGAGGTTGAAAAAGTAAACATTAGAAACAAAAATAAGCTCTGCGTGGTGGTTCACAACTGTAACGCCAGCAATTTGGGAGGCCTAGGCAGGAAGATCACTTGAGACCAGGAATTCAAGACCAGCCTGTGAAACATGGCAATACCTTTTCTGTACAAAAAATTTTAAAAATTAGCCAAGTATAGTGGTGCATACCTGTGGTTCCAGCTACTCAGAAGGCTGAGGCAGGAGGATGGCTTGGGCCCAAGAAGTTGAAGCTGCAGTGAGCCATGCTTCTACCACTGCACTCCAGCCTGGTGGACAGAGTGAGACCCTGTCTCAACAAAAAAAAAAAAAAAGAAAGAAAAGAAATATACTGTCTTAACTATCATAACCTCTAGCCACAGGCCACTATTTATATTTAAATTAATTTAAATTAAATAAAATTTAAAATTGAGATCCTCAGTCATACTAGTCAGATTTGAAGTGCTCAATAGCCGTATGACATTGGACAGCGTAGATATGGAACATTTCTGTCATAACAAAAAGTTCTGTTATACAACACTGCTCTGGAATTATATTCTGTCTAAAACTAGGCAGATATTCACTAACAGATTTGAAAGTAGATAATATTGCTTTGAAAGTAATATTTCAAATTCTCTGCCTTTGTTTTTATTTTACTTTTCAGTGGAAAAATAATTCCTTGGCTTACAGGTTAATTTACTTAATGCATATTTTCATATGACCAAAGAAATCTAAAATACAATATAAAAGTTGTCCAGTGGGAAATAGAGTAGAAAATGCAGAATATCAATGAAATACTAAGGGATAATTTCTCTTAATACACACGCATCATATAAATGAAGTGGGCCCTTGATTATAAAGTAGGAGCAATAGTCCCTCTTATGAGGAACAAAATGAGACCAGTTCAGTGATTATAAAGATAGACTAGAAACAGTTGAAATGGATGGATACATAGGGCAGGCAAGAAAACAAAAACAAATCAAATTACTAAATTATTAATTACATTTGCTTATAAATGTATTATTTCAATCAAAATTAATATTCTTAACTACTACAGCATTTTATACATAGTAAAGCCACTCTGCTTGCTGAATTCAGTTTATGTTCATGATAGTTACAGATTTTTTAAAATCTACTTCTGTTATGAACATGGCATGCCACTTAAAGAAAATTTAGTAGTGATTTATCCTTCTGTTCCTCTCCCTCTTGAAAGTAATTACAGCCTTGTCAAATAATTTTTATGTCTGATGAAGTTATGAATTAACTAATGGGTTAGCCAATTATTTAAGAACATATTTAGGTTATAAGGTAACAGAAGTTAGGTGCACTGGACAGTATCTGGAGAGTATGTGTTTTGGTGTTAGGCAAATCCCTTAGTGCCATTTAGTGCCATTAAGTAGTCATGTGACTTTGGGCAATTTCAACTCCTCTAAGCCTCAGTTTCCTCATGTTTAATATAGGATAATAACACCTCCCTCATATGATTATTAAAGGATCAAAAGAATTAACACATGTAAAGCACTTCCCTTAGTGATAAGTAGATATTTAGAAGGATATGTAAGAAATTAAATTTCTATATCATAATCCTTAAAGCTTCTCATTTACCTTTTTTAAGGCAAGTGGCAAAGAAAATGTCTACGTAAAATCAGCTACCTTGAGTTCTATAGTAAAAACGGTACAATTACAGGACATTAATTACATAACCAGTTAGCATCTAGATTAGTTGCCCCCCTGAAAAAATTAAACCTAAGCAGTCTAGTACTGATGTTTCTTCTGTTGTTTAAACTCTCCAATGGGAAAGATTCCACCATTCTTTTAAGTAACCTTTTTGAAATGTTTTGTCAGTAACGACTTCACGAATTGTTCTGTAACAAATCTTTCCCTAAGCTTTTATCCTTCGCTTCTGTTCCTATTTGAAGATGGAAGGTAATCATTTGGCACTTTCCCCTTACCCAAAAAGGAATTTCTTCCCTGGAGTTAATATTTGTTCTGTTTTATATGAGTCCAGGTGATCAACTTTGTTTGTAAGATGTACATTTTATTTTTTTAATTTTTATATTTGCCCTCTCTGAATCTTTTAATTTTCCTATAAAAACTGAAAAAGTGCTATTAGAAATAATATCCTACTAAATGCATGATATTAACAAAATGAAGAAAATTTAAAAATTATTATCGTCTCTGATACATCACACTTATCATAGTGCAGTGCAGCATCGTGTTACTGGTTCAATACAAGCCCTGAATCATGCTGATTCACTTTGCTCTAAATGTGCTTTTCTGATTAACTTTCTCTACATGTTATTCATCCATTCTAAGTGTATCACTCTAAATGGTTGAATGCTATACTGTGATCTTTCAACATATGAGTGTTTTAAATCACTGTGGTGAAGCCTTTCAATGCAAGAACACAAAACCTAGAAGCAAAGAAAAAAAATAATAAATATGTTCACAATTTCAAATTTCTGCATCAGAAAAAGTCATAAAGTCAGTGACAAACTGAGAAAAATATTTGTACCATATATGAGAAAAGGCTAATGCCCTAAATACATACGAAGGATGCCTAAGTTTTCAAAAAATGCTATAGTCCAGTAGACAAATATATAAAGGAAGTTTATGGAGAAAGAAGGACAGATGGCTTTTAAACATTTAAAAAGATGTTCACCCTCACCTATAAGACAAATACAAATTTAAACTGTAATCACATCATTTTTCACTTATCAGATCATGAAGTTTGGAAATGCATTGTGCTGGCACTCTCACACATTGTTGATATAAGCACATGTTGGTACAGTCTCCAGAGCACAGTTTGGCAGTATCTTTCAAAAACTGTAAATGTATGTAACCTTTGACCCATACTTGCACCTGGAAACATTTTTGCCAGGAAGCAAACATGTAAAAATACTGATTGAAGCATTGTCTGTTATTTTAAAAGATTAAAAACCATACAAATACCCAACAACAGCAGACTAGTTAAATTATGGAGTATTCATACAGAGGAATAGTTTGCAGCTATTAAGAAAAATAAAGTATAATAGGCCTAATATAGAGCTATTTCTAAGGTAGATAATTTAGAAGAAAAGAAAACAAGATGAAAAGTGTTTATAATTCTTTCATCATTTTTTAAATAAAAGGAAAGAAGAAATACATATATTCTCATTTAAAATATTTCTGGAAGCATACTTTACTGGAAACACTGGTTGTATCTGGAGAGGGGTCTATGGAATGAAAGACAGCAATGGGAACGAGACTTCCTTTATGCTGTCTCACGTTTCGTACTGTTAGATCTTTTTTTTTACCATGTGTATATATTATCAATTCCTACTAACATTTAAAGATTATTTTTCTATTAGACTTTTCTTGTTAAGATCTATCATCACTTTATTATCAGCCTTGCATTGTGTTGGCTCACATTAGTTTGTGTTTTAGAAACTTTCTTTTTTTTTTTTTTCTTTTTCTTTTTTTTGAGACGGAGTCTCGCTCTGTCGCCCAGGCTGGAGTGCAGTGGCCAGATCTCAGCTCACTGCAAGCTCCGCCTCCCGGGTTTACGCCATTCTCCTGCCTCAGCCTCCGGAGTAGCTGGGACCACAGATGCCTGCCACCTCGCTGGGCTAGTTTTTTGTATTTTTTTAGTAGAGACGGGGTTTCACCGAGTCAGCCAGGATGGTCTCGATCTCCTGACCTCATGATCCGCCCGTCTTGGCCTCCCAAAGTGCTGAGATTACAGGCTTGAGCCATCGCGCCCGGCCTTAGAAACTTTCTTGATTAACTTTTATCTAGATGTTTTTCATCCATCTGGAATATGTTTTACAGTTCTAAGCATATCAACCCTGAGCTATCGAATGTCTTATTTGACCTGCATTTCTCTAATGGAATAGACATTTTAAAGTTTTAAGAGTAAAATAGATATTAATTTAAAAATGATCACTGACTGGGCACAGAGGCTTACACCTATAATCCCAGTACTTTGAGACCAAAGTGGGTGGATTGCTTGAGCCCAGGAGTTCAAGGCTGGTCTGGTCAATGTAGTGAGACCCTGTCTCTGAAAAAAATTAAAATTAACCAGGCATAGTGACTACTGAAGAGACTGAAGCAGAAGGATCACTTGACCCTGGGAGGTCAAGGCTACAGTGAACTGTGATTGTACCACTGTACTCCAGCCTGGGCAACAGAGCGAGACTGCCTCAAAAAGAAAAAGATCATTGACAAAACCCTTTCCAATAAGACCGTTTTCAGTACTTATAGGTTGTGATGCATTCTACTTTGTATTAATCTAAGGTTTTCCACAGAAAAAGTAACTACTTACCGATTGTTTATTTTAATTGCAGCTCAGTGTGATTACAGTGCAGAGAAGAAAAGCAGCCTCCCTGATGAATCTGGAAAATATTTAAAAATATTCATAGTTCATTCACAGAACTTTAGAGTTGGGAAAGCAGTTGGACTAGAAGTGTATTGAAATGGTAAAGCCTGCAGAGTATAATAGTTAAGGCTTGTGTAATTTTGCATAAGCATTGTTATTCTGTTTTGAGGGTTATTGGAAAACAGAGCAGTGACCACTTCCTGTAAGTAAAGAAAATATAATCCTATATTGAGCTTCAGTGGAGAATAAACCAGCTGAGAAGAACTCATTGCCTTCATCAACGTGTCTGTTTTTTAATTCCTCCTTTTTCCCTTGAAAGCCTATAATAATTTTCAAACTATGCAAATTTCTCTTTCATAAGAAAGAGTTTTTAAGAAAATTCTAGAATTTAATATTTCAGTTTCCAAGATTTGAAAATTTTACATCTAATTGTTACTTCTAACTCATTTTTAAAGTTCCTAAGTATCCATTTTATTATGAACTCATAAATGTAATAAATTGTGCACTTTCTAAAACAATGCTGTCATGTATTTTAATGTATGATTGTAGTGCTTCATTTTTAACTTACAGTTTTCAGTATTTATGAAACTTGATATTTAAGAATTTGGAAGAAGTTTTTTACATGTTACTTAAAGCAATACTAATCAAACGGAGATCTTAGGTGCTAAGACTGCATGACATTGAACTATTGAAGTCCTATTGATCTTCATAGATACATGTACCTATTCTCTGGTTTGAACTTAGTGTACCCTGGTTTCTTTTGATTAAAGAAGAGAGGTTTGCATCTGGATAACCAATCAGGAGACTGCTGCAGTTGTCCAGATAAAAGATAATGAGTTTGAGTTGAAGGTGACACGAAAACATTCATGTGTAGATATCCAACCATCAGTCAGAAATTTAGTACTGGTGCTAACAGTTAAGACAGTCATAGAAATCTTTTTTTATTATTATTATTATCGTATTTTAAGTTCTAGGGTAAATGTGCGGAAGGTGCAGGTTTGTTACGTAGGTATACGTGTGCCATGGTGGATTGCTGCACCCATCAACCCGTTATCTACATTAGGTATTTCTCCTAATGCTGATCCTCCCCTACCCTTTCACCCCTCGGCAGGCCCCAGTGTGTGATGGGAGCCTTTTGTGTGGAGCTGAGAATTGAAGCTGTGGAAGTGGAAGAGCTACCCTTGGGGCCTTCCATGATGTGAAGAGCAGTCTCTTCAGCCTCCTCCCACACTTTTCTTCCCCTCCATTTCTCGTGCTCTGACTTTGATGGCCTTCTTTACTTCCATCAATATATAATCCTCCCTCCCGATACAGGGTCTCTGCATGTACCTTTTTTTGTTGAGACAGAGTCTTGCTCAATCACCCAGGCTGGAATACAGAGGCATGATCTCAGCTCACTGCAACTTCCGCCTCCCAGGTTCAAGCCATTCTCCTGCCTCAGCCTCCCAAGTAGTTGGGATTACAGGCACCCACCACCACACCCACTAATTTTTCTGTTTTTAATAGAGACGGGGTTTCACCGTCTTGGCAAGGCTGGTCTCGAACTCCTGACCTCAGGTGATCTGCCTGCCTTGGCCTCCCAAAGTGCTGGGATTTCAGGCCTCAGCCACCGTGGCTGGCATCTGCATGTACTTTTTTATTTATACACTTTTCAGATCTCTACTCAAATATCAGTTCCTCAGAGGCCTTCCCTAGCCTCAAAAAGATCCCCTTGTTATATTGCTCATAATAGTGCACCGTAGTTTTCCTTCAAAGCACTTATCAATATTTGTAATTAACTCTTTTTGGAATATTTTCTTTCATATCATCTTCTCCCCAACAGAGTACAAGCTCTCTAAGAGTAAGACCACATGTATTCTCATTCATTTTATCCATAGCACCCAATATAGTCCCTGGCACATGGAGGATATTCAATAACTGCTTTTTCAACAACTGAGTTTTTAAGAACAGGACCTGAAGGAATGTCTTTATTTGTTGAATGAGCTCACGAAGATGAGTCATTATAGGAGACTAAATAGGAGCAATGAGAGGGTGATAACAAAGACACTCCAACATGATAAACCACTCAAGAAAGGCACATGGTTGCTAGTATCAAATGCAATGATGAGACCAAATCATACCTATATGGCAGTTAAATGGTAATCAGATTGGAGGCACATAGCTTATTTTCATTTCTTAAAGAATTTTTCATTTGATTCTTTAAATTCCTTCCCAGGTCATTCACAGACTAATTTCCATGTAGTAAGAGTTATGTTCATATTCATATTTATAGAACATAGAATATATTTTTAGAAAATTTTAGGGATGTTAGAATTTTATGTCTGACAAAAGTATGAGACTGTAGAAGAAAGCACTTCAGAAACTAACACTCTAGCAAATGGAATATAAGTATTATATTATTCTACGTTTTCAAAAAATCTAACTTTCCATACGTATTTTTTCAAGGTAAAATCTCGGAATAGAGATACTTCCTCCAAACTTTGGCCTCAGGCAACTACTGTTGACATTCTGATAACCCATCTTCTCTGGGATCTCCTTGCGTACTTAGATATTCTCCAAGAGAAGAATAGGCTGCTAATATGCAGATAATACGCCTTTCTGACCTCTGTTGAATTTGAACAGGCTTAAGCTATGTTTAGCAACAGAACTAAACTTGATGGTTTTTTTCTTTTCAGAAAAGTTTGTTAATAATTTCCAATGTAGGCCAGTTGCGGTGGCTCAGGCCTGTAATCCCAGCACTTTGGGAGGCCAAGGCGGGTGGGTCACGAGGTCAGGATATCGAGACCATCCTGGCTAACACAGTGAAACCCCATCTCTACTAAATATGCAAAAAATTAGGGCCTGGTGGCAGGCACCTGTAGTCCGAGCTACTCGGGAGGCTGAGGCAGGAGAATGGTGTGAACCCGGGAGGCGGAGCTTGCAGTGAGCTGAGATCGCACCACTGCACTGCAGCCTGGGTGACAGAGTGAGACTCCATCTCAAAAAAAATAATAACAATAATAATTTCCAATGTAAAAATGTAGTGGAGTTTTTAACACTTCTCATATAGGTCAGTCTTCATTTATAAATGATACAAACAATATCATTTATTCTGTGAACTGTATTTTACCATACAGGAGAAATGAGTAGGAAAGAGAGGTAAGAAGTGCATAGATCTGCTATTGAGGACAACACAGCTAGTTCATTTTATTTATTCATGTTTCTTGATTGTTTCTCCATGAAGAAGAAAGGAGATACGATTACCTATTCTTCCCTTTGTACACAAATATGCAAACTAGGGCAGGCAACAATCTTCTAATTTCTTCTCTGGGGTGAGAATTATAACTACCCCAAACATGGGAAAACATTAGCAACAATTCAGTCACTCATTAAGTCTGCAAATATTAAATATTTCATAGCTACATAGTCTTGCCAAACCAACTCTCAAATCAAGAAAGAGTGAAAAAACACTTGAAACATTTTACTATAAATTCTGTTCTTTAACCATAATGTCTTTTATCATCTTTTTCAAAATAAATTTGTAATGAACTTTTTTGCAAAAATTCTTATCAAAAATAATTAAATTTGTCTAGTGATTACCTAAAACATACATATATACACATAAACATGTAGACAGAGAGATTGCAGTACCCTGAGGTTGCAGATAAAAACCTGTCCCTTACCGTCCCTTAAACCTTAGAAAAATATGTGGCTTTGTGGACAAAGCCATATATTTATATGAGGAAGAAAAATATGCTTAGATAATAAAAGTCATAGGACAGAAAGGCATCTTAAAAGAAATGTTTTACAACACTGGTATCCTCTAGCTCAAGAATTCACTGCAAAACACTCACTTGTGTTCCACGTTCTCATAGGTGCCCCCCATGTGTGATATTTGCCTATGTGTAAGCAGACAACTTACTAGATCTCCAGAGAATAGATATGGCTTCACACTATGTACCCTTTGTCTTCTCCCTACCCCAAGAAGATTCTGAAACACAGTTTCTTAGGAAATCATGCTTAGAGGGTCACTGTAGTTAGTGATTCATTGAAATACACATATGTAATATTTTTCAGTATTTAGGATGAGGAAAAAATATGAATTACTATTCTATAGTTTATTCTATAGTTATTCTATAGAACTGATTCCATAGTTTACACTTCCATTAATGCAGCTTAAAATTATATTAGCTTTTTTGGAGGGCAAGTTGAATCACATTGTTGGACAGATATTGAGCATGTTGTCAACTAAAATCCTAAGTCTTTTTCAAAGGTTTTGTTGCTAAGCCAAATCTTTGCCTAAATACAAGACTAGTTATTTATCCCTATTAAATTTAATTAAATTATTAGAAACTGCTGAGGTCATTTTAGCTCCTAATTCTGTTAACTCGTTTGATAGCTCTACAATAGGGGCCATGTCTGTCTTTGTTTACTGCTGTATTTCTTGCACCACAGACAATTTTTGATTTACAGTGAATGCTAGCCACACATTTGATAAACATGCTACCCATATTTTCATTTGAACCATGGAAAAAAAGAAGAGAAACAGACAGATTGAAATATAGACAGTCACAGAGCATACCGAGCACCACCTCCCTTAAATGGGTAACTGATCAGCATATGTCAGATGTAGTAATTCAACCTGGTTTTAATCTGGCCCATATGGCTGCTTGTGCACTATCATAAGAACATCAAGAAAGATCCAGCCTTCTGTCAAGCAAAAGTTCATTTATACCACACTAGTCATATTCTCCAGATGTAATCCAGTAATCCTGTCCAAAATGAAAAGTAAGTTAGCCTTCTTAGTAAATCCATGTAGCATCCTAGTGATCACAGCAGGTTCCTTTTCTGTTTGTTAAAACTCTTCAATTCATTTGATAAGGCATTATGGAAGTTTTCATTCAATGTTTTCATTCTATGGCAGCACAGTCCTTTTATCAATGAATGAAAAAGCTATCAGAGCATAATATAAAGTATAAGGAAACCTTTAATATTTATATCTAGGAGGATTAAAAGTGAGACGATCTCCTTTCATTTAAACTACTCTGTGGGACAAAGGAGAATAAGAGAAGTTATAAGCATATTTCTTCAAATAACTAAAACAATCCATTGGAGAGTTTCTCTGGATTATGGTAACATGCTTATGTGTATTAATAATGTCTATTTGTTGAGCATCTGTCATATGCTATGCATCATGCTAACATTTTGCATTATTATCTCATATAGTCCGACAACCCTTCTAGGTAGGTGTTATTTCCTTTCCAAAGAGATGAGGTATAGTAAAAGTTAAGTCATTTGCTCGGGGTCGCATAGCTGGCAGGTGGCACAGCTGGATTTCAGACCAGATCTGGTCAACACTAGAATTGTACTATTGTGCAACATTGTATCTTTAGAGTTTGAGGAATCTATAATTTTGACACCTCTCCCATTTGCTGACAGTGATTCAAAAATAATCTTTATAGGTTCTCCCAAGTGTCATGGGATGTAATTCATCTGGGTTAGGAGGCTTGAACTGCTGTAAACATCTAGATGCTGTCATACAAGTGCTTCACACATTCTAGACTTCAAGTGACCCTCATGATTTTACCTGTGTCCACTCTGTCCTTGCAGTTCAAGGATCAGCGTTCTTGATTGAATATATAGACGCCAAATAGGTTTCGAAAAATTGTACTTCCACTTTTTCATTCATCAACCTTAAAACAAGTCTGAGCTATGAGCCTCTTTTTTTGTTTTAATTCCTTCTCTGACTGGCACTACCCAAAAAGCTCTTTTGGTTTTCAGATTATGTATACATACCTAAAAACTTGCTAGAAAAAAGTATCTTCATATCGAGTGGCATTTGGTGAATTTTTCAGACCTAGAAAAGAAATTGGCCACAACCTAAATGTAAGTAGTAGAAAAAAATAGATGGAAGCAAAGGAAGTTATAGTAATTAGCTTAATACCTCCTTTGCAAGTTTCCAGATTTCTTCAATGAGTGATGACAGTTTCACCAATTTTAATCGACCAAAAAAAGGTTAAATTGTGTTTAGTTATTGTAAAGTGATATAATGTATAATTGCCTTTCAGAGTGTGATATTTTAAAGCATGGAGTTTGAAAGGTATTTACTTAGAGTACTTGAGACTAGTTGAGGCAAAGATATCATCACAAGCATTTGATATAAAAAAGAGAAGCTCCAAGGATGGAACTGAATTAGAGCCAAAATTGGTGGGAAAAAGGAGAAAAGCTCTCTTTGAAACTGTTGCATGGGAAGGGAAACACCAGAGAAAAAGATTTGCTTCATAAATAAATTGTTTTACACTGGTCATAATCCTGAAGTTAGAACTATCGCCCAGATTAGTGAGTAAAATAATCACATTAACCCATAATTATAAATGTAATTTTTAAAACTCAGCCATACATAAGCCAAGTAGTAGTGAGAATATCAGGACACATTGGCGATACATTAGGAATGACAACACACATTATTTTTATCTTTGCTACTTAATTCAGCATTGCTTATTCATTTGTAAAAATAACTGGATTTATTATACTTTATATCATAAAAATGCTGACTTGGAGGTTTTACATAGCTTTAATTTAGTGTTAAGATATTAGTTCTCAACATCAAGGAACTATGTGATTTTAAATAATTCTGTAACTTTCCAAGCAGTGTTAGGATGTAGAGAGAATTCAGTTATTCCTTTTATTCTTTGATAGCAGTGTTGTTTTCTTCGATCACATATACATATATTTGATCTATAAATATGTTTGTTTGTATGTATGTGTGTTACATAAATATGCATGTGACTAAATTAATTCCATTCTTCCTAGAATAAGGCAGGAACTAATTGACCATAAGCAGACTATCCTGCTCATTATCTATTAGGTTATACTCAGTCTTTTAACCAGTGCATTAACATGTTCTAACCAAGTTTTTTGGCTTTACAAATAAATTTAACTTTACCAATTCATGTAACTGAAGTTTACACATGTAGTCCTCAGTATACTCAAAAATATGCGAACTACTTTGTGTGAACTCTTTTTTTTTTTTTTTTTTTTTTGAGACCGAGTCTCACTCTGTCACCCAGGCTGGAGTGCAGTGGCGTGATTTCAGGTCACTGCAACCTCCACCTCCCAGGTTCAAGCAGTTCTCTTGCATCAGCCTCTTGAGTAGCTAGGATTACAGGTGCACGCCACCACACCTGGCTAATTTTTTGTATTTTTAGTAGATACAGGGTTTCACCATATGGGTCAGGCTGTTCTCAAACTCCTGACCTCGGGATCCTCCCACCTCAGCCTCCCAAAGTGCTGGAATTACAGGCATGAGCCACCGTGCCCAGCCGTGTGTGAACTATTTTTATATTCTGAGAGGCAGTACAGCCTACAGGTCTCAATCCCACACGGGCTGGGATTGAATCCCGGATCTACCCCTACTGACCTTGAGCAAATTACTTAATTTCTCTGTGCCTCAGTTTCCTCATCTGCAAATTGGAGATAATAGTGCCTACTTCACAAGGATTAAACTAATTAACATAATACATACCAGTGCTTGCCACTTGATAAACCTTTGTAATTATCTGCAGAAGTCCAGAGGTTTCCCCAAAGGCTATGTCGAATGACAAAATCAGCTT
The DNA here is from genome assembly GCF_002776525.5 of Piliocolobus tephrosceles. Taxonomy (NCBI): domain Eukaryota; kingdom Metazoa; phylum Chordata; class Mammalia; order Primates; family Cercopithecidae; genus Piliocolobus; species Piliocolobus tephrosceles. The sequence continues at coordinate 60,467,304 of NC_045436.1, forward strand.
TTATTTCAGAAGTTATCACTATGGAGATACCGTTGGCAAGGCTTCAGCCAAATGCTGGAGAGATTAATTTCAGTAAGATTTGTGTCAAGGAAACCAGATAAGAGGCTGCTTCAGTAATCCAGGCAAAAAATGAAGAGGCCTGAATTATATAGAAAATGGTGGTGGGATCCAAAGCAAAAAATATCAAGGCAGTATTAAATATAATGCACAGGCCTTGATCACTATTTGGCTGTGAGAGCTGAAGAATTCATAAAGGACTCCCGGGTTTCAGTCTAGGAGGACATTCTCTAAAACAGGATATAGAAAGAGGTCCAAAATCTCAAGTACCTGTATACATCCAAGAGGGGATGCCCAATAAGCAATCTCTTCACACTCCAGAAAAGCTGGATTGCAGAGATGCCAAACTGAGTAAGTAGTACAGGGAACAGTTGAAGTCAAGGAAGTAGGTAACATTGGATTTGCATTTATCCTCTTTTCCAATGACCAGGCAATCAAAGCCTACCTCAGACTAGAACACGTCATCTAATGCAGTTCTGAGCATTAAAGGGAAATCATATTGAAGATTTCAACCTCGAAGTTAATTGTGAAGTTTGTTGCAGATGGCTAATGCTTCAAAGGTAGAAATTGTTTTCTCAGTGATTTGGGTGAAAACATGAACATGAGTCCCTGGTGCTACATTTGCCATCACAGATTGCAAAAACTGCCAATGACAGGCCCTTCCTTTGGCTCCTGGGGACTTAATTTCCCTAGGGAACTATTGTGGTTATTCAACTTTAAGACCTTGTAGGAAGAATCAGTTATTTCTCTCAGGGGTCTTACTCAGAGCAAGCAATATGGAAGTAAATAGTCACTAAGGAGAAACAAGAAATAAGCTTTTAGCAAAATGTACAAATAATTTTTTTTAACTGGCCAAATCCTTACAAAAATTATAAATTAGACTAAGATAGCTATCCTGTTTTGGATCCTAATCATTATAATCTACATGAGAATACATAATTCACACCAGTTTTGCTGTTCCCAACATAAAGAAAAAGGTGCATTTCACTATATGCTAATTTCTGCATGTAGTGGATGTACAAAAGATTGTTTCAGGCAGGGAGAACTCAAAACTAGAAACGAGAATGAGTGTAGGCCCAGTTCTGCCAGTACCTACTGCTGCGACCTTGGCCAAGTCTTAAGGTGTATAATGCAGATAATCTCTTTTTTTGCCCTATTGTCCCAGAGTTCTGTGATCAAAAGAAAGCATTTAATGAAACTGCTCTTCGAAAAATTATTTTTAAAATTATTTAAAGGTTGTATTATAAATACAACCTTCCCATCATTCAGGAATATTTTTTCACCTCTGAAAGCTCATTAGTTAAAATAATATTGCAAATATCAGTGTCTTGTTCCTAATAAAAATAATAGCCTACCACTTACTAAATGCCTAATATATGCTCTCTGTAAGGTGCTCAATGGACTTGCTTTAAATGATCACAACTACTTCAGTATCTAAGATACTAAGATGTTATCCTCTTTCTGGGAAAATTGAGGCTTAAAACGGTTAAGTGACTTGGCCAATGTCACGTGCCTGGTAAACTATAGTTTAGCCTTTAAATACAGTTCTCTCTGACCCTGAAGTCTATGTTGTTTCAACGATTCTATGTTTCCAGATCCAAAACTGTATTCTGGAAAGAACTCCAGGTGAGGAAGACTAAAACCAAACCGTTATTTTTCAGTTCCACCATCAGAGTTGTGCCAGAAAGCAGCGCAGTGAATCTATGCTCTGCACAATCTTGATATGTTCTCTACAGTTCTCATTCCTGATTTAAATTGGGAGACAGTAAACAACTGATTCAGGACTGCTAAGTCATGCATACCTTTAAATATTTAGCAAAAGCAGATTTCAAAAGACACTTAAAATGTATTGCAAAATGTACAGCATTTATTCACATACAGACAAAAAGGCACAATTCTACTAAATAGTTCAACAAAAAAATACAGCTGTCCTCAACTAGTTTTATAAATACTTTCAAAAAGGGGGTAGAAATAAATACAGGATTGGGTCATGTAATATAAAATAGTCATCTCTACATATACTTTAATTTGATTTTTAACTCTTCATGCACCTTTTTTTTTTTTCAATTTTAGCTGAATGGACACCAAGCTAGGCACATAGTGAAAAATCCTCTGTACAAGGTTACAAATGTAATGACAAGTTTGTCCATTTCAAAATAATTAAGATTTGTACACAACACATAAAACCCTTCATTTAGATCTTGTGTTTAAAACCTAACAAATGACATTCCAGGCAACTTTACAAAAGTTTAACTAGCCTACATTTTGACATAATACATTAATCATAATCAAAGATATTTCTTGGTCAGGATGCACAAGGAAAGATAAAGCTTAAAAAAAAAAAATGCAAATGGTTCCATACTAATAGAATGCAAGTGGGTGTTTGGGCTGGTTGCTGCTTATGGCCACCTCATACAGAGTTCCCAGCATGACATGAAACTAATTCACAAAGCTATCATTATACTGTCAGAGAAACCGTGCTCTATACCATTTGCATTTCGAAGCAGGAATAAAAAGTGTGGGCTTTTTATTTTTGTGTGTTTTGTTTTTGTGTGGGGGTTTTTTTAAATATTTTTTGTTTTGTTTTTGTTTTGTTTTTTGGTTCAGCATAACTTGGAACATTTGAAAGCTTTTCAACCTAAATGTGGGGAAAAAACAGGTAAGGCATTATTTTTGCACAAAACTAGCATTCCTAATAGTGCAAATGAATCTGATACCTCTTAAAATGGTGAGAGGTTATACTATTAATTTAGATTTTCTTTCTATGGCTTGACAAATTATCCCTCTATAAATTCTACTCTCACCCAGAGCTGTTGCTGTAGTCAAAAGATAACTGTAGATAAAGTCCAACCTTCTCCTGTATCCAGCAAAAGGTTTTTGCTCATATGCAAAAAAAATCTAATTTTTAAATTATGCTACAAGTGAATATACAACTTGGATTCATAAGAACCTTCTATTATCTGTAGCAACAAGCTGATCTGGACAACAGTCTTTCAAAATGAGCCCCATAGCTCAAAAATAGTCAGTCAGTCTAAAAACCTGCGTCATTCTTTCCCCTCCCCTGAATTAGCTACTAAAATGACTTCAAAAGTTAAGACTTGGTTTGAAAATGTCATACATACAATAGGGATGCATCAGATCTACTATTTGATCATCTGATAAAACTTGCATAGCAAGATGGAATTCAATAAGCCTTTTTTGTTGTTGACAATCATCTGGAAGACTTGAAAGTTAACTGCAGAACTCAAAGCACTATTCACTAAGTATCATAATGTCCCTGCCATATGGAAACAGATGGATAAATGAATCAGGAATCTGAACACTGGTATTAACAAACTAAAGAGAATTTAGGGGAAGTCGGGCTTGTTCCAAAGGCCCATAATTCTGTATCTCATTGCTATTTAAACTTTCCTTCCTTAAGTTTGATTCACTACCACATTGAATTCCAAAGAAAATTAACAGGACCTAAACACTATCCACTGTCTTAATACATATGCACTACAGTGAGTGCAAAAACAAAACATTGTACTCAAATTTAATGCTAAATTTATTATTGCTGATAACTTACTAGTTATTGCCATTTGCAATTAGAAAGTCCAAGTTACAAATTAGAGTTTAGAACTCTGACTACAGAAAACCTATTCAAGGGTACACTTCAGTCTCTTTCCTGTATAACCTTGGTCAATAGTAAGAGCTTATCGCAACTTATTGCCTTTCTACTGTTTTTAAAATATAACCTATTTCGCTTTTTCTCTTTTTTCCTTTTTCTTTTTTTTTTTTTTTTGTTTTTTTGTTTTTTTGTCTTTTTGTTTTTCTTAAGGAATCCATTCATGTTGGAAGCCCGGATTCCCTGACATATGCACTAGTGGTTGGCTCTGGGAAGTAAGAGTCACCAGAGTCTGGAAGTTCTTCACTTGAACTTGAGTAGCCATTGTACTATTGGAAGCCAGATGGCCAAGTATTGGCAATGGCCAGGGAAATCCCAAGCTGGCTCAAGAGCCAGTGGTTAGGGAAGAAGAAGGTCAAGTGGACTGGTAAAAATTGTATTTCAACTGCCCTTATTCATAGATACAACTTTCCTAACAATCTCACTCTCAACCAGTCCCATATCCACAACCCACTCACAGGCTTCAAGCAGCAGGACCTTGCTATATTACCCTAAATCTCCACATTGCAGCAGCTCTACCCTGTCCCCTCAGCTCCTTCAATAATGACCTTTTAAAAATTCTCTTCCCTGACTGCTATATTTACACATCAATTTCCTAGTGTTACTGAAGCTTCAGAGCTGCTGCCTGTATACTATAATGCAACAAAAATAGCCTTGAGGGCCAAATATAAATATGATTTCAAGATCTACCACAGTCCTAGAAAATAAACTTTATGGGCTATGAATGGTACCATGAGGGTTTCTCAAGAACCATATCTGGTTCCCTATATTCAGGTAACCACGAGTTTGTGCTTTGGGAAGAATGCAGAGGGCTATAAAAATTCATGACGCTTATTTAAGCCTTGCCTTCTTTAAAACTTACTTCGTTCTTATTTTAGTGTTTAGTTCAGGTTCTAGTCTTAGCATTGTCTTACGGTTACAATCTACTCTTCTGTTTCCTCAACAAGTTGCAAATAACACAAACTTCTCACAAAAATGATTTTAAAATGACTCTGGAAAAAAACTAATCTGAATTGCAAGTAAATGTGTTTGTGTAGCTCAGGATTCATGGGTTTCTGCTTCTCCCTCCATCAGAGGCCTCCTCTAGCACACCCAGTGACGAGCCCAAAGGGCTTCCGTGTCATCTCTGTTGCATCAAGAAGCCAAGATGCTTCTCCTGATAATGTCTGTCCTCCTGCTGATAGTGCTGCTGGTGTGTATACATTTCTTTTCTGATGCCTCACTCTCTGAGTCACTCATTTCCACATCGGGGACATACCCGTCATTCTCATTGTCGGATTTTAATTTGCTTTTTGCCCTTTCCTTGGCTGGAACTCGGCCTAAGCCCAAATATGGGTAGTCTGAGTGCTGGTGGCAGGCCCCATCGTGGGCCTCTCCCTGCTGCTGCCGTTCCCCCTTCTTTGGAATCCGGAATCCTCCCCAGTTTTTCACTGGGCTGGCAGGTGTTGTAGGCACTTTGACTGCAGTCTGATTATAGTTTACTTTGATTAGGGAGCCATTGCACTTGGGCACTATCTCCTTCCTTGTGCCAGGTGCTGACTGCCCCACTCCCGGGGAGGTGGCAGCTCTTGTGTTGTCCAGATGCCTCTGGGACACATCTGTGGACCTGAGAGGCTTGTGACTCTGTTTAAAAGATTTGTCCTTTAAGTCTCCTTTAATGAGATCACAATGAAAACGATTGTCTCTTCTTTTCCCGTGGTCTGGCATCACCACACCATTTTTCTGTTGTGCTGATATGAGACGTGCTTCTGCAAAAGTCTTTTCCAAACCCAAAAAGCTCTCTGGGACCACCGTCCCCTCCCTTCTACCACAGAGGTCTGGCTGCTTCAGCAGGGTTTTGCCTTCCCTTCCAGTGCTATTCTGCAAAGGATCTCGCTTATGGGGCTTTTTCAGCGAATGAACCAAGGAAGTACCCATTTGTTTTCTGAAGAATGCAGAATGCCACTTCAAGTCCTCTATCTTGGGAGCATCAGGGCCCACAGAAGGACTGTTAAACAAAAGCATGGTTTCCAGTGAGGAGGAGGAGCAGGAAGAAGAAGGCACACCTATAAACAAAACCACAAATAAAGAAAAATTACAACAGAAGCAAATCCATAAGAATAAAATTCTAGATCCTCAGTGTGGCCCAATTTATGTGAACTCCCCACCCAACAACACAACACTTACACCACCAAGTTTGTACAAATTTGGTTTTTATAGTGAAGAGATGACCTGCCTTGAGAATCTCCATTCAATCTGCAGACTCAATATGCAACATTTTCTGAAACAGCTGAAGCTCACATAATTTTTCAAAAAACTGTACCTCCTCAAATAAATACAAGTTCCTCTGAACAAAATAACTGATCTGATTTTCAGAGGGGATTCCATGCAGAACCCATCAGGTGGTTGGCTGCCTCTGCTCCCTCTACCTGGTTACAGAGCAGCAACTGCACCGCGCTCCTCCACGGTCCAGTCTTCTGCCTCCAGTAGGAGACTGAGAGTACCCCAAAAGCAGGGTCCGGGGCTTCTATCTCTAAGTGTCTATACCCTCACAGGGTTATTATGAGGACAAATACATGTAAACATGTGAAATGAATAAAGGAAATGTGTAAAATAATTTTTTTTTTTTTGAGGCAGAGTCTTGCACTGTTGCCCAGGCTGGAGTGTGGTGGCCAGATCTCAGCTCACTACAAGCTCCGCCTCCTGGGTTCACGCCATTCTCCTGCCTCAGCCTCAGACTAGCTGGGACTACAGGTGCCCACTACCACGCCTGGCTAAGTTTTTTGTACTTTTTTAGTAGAGACGGGGTTTCACCATATTAGCCAGGATGGTCTTGATCCCCTGACCTCGTGATCTGCCCGCCTCGGCCTCCCAAAGTGCTGGGATTACAGGCGCAAGCCACCGTGCCTGGCCTTAAAATAATTCTTGACACATAGTAAGTGTTCCAAAAAATATTCATTATTACGTGCAAAATACATTTGTGGGATTCAACTGAATTGTCATTCAACTGGAAGTAAGTTAAATTGATGTTTTTCACATTTTTTTGATGCAAATCACAGTGACTAAATTCCACAGCATGACCTAGTAAGAGTTCACATTTCACGAAATAATATTAACCCTCATCACTTGATAATACACTCTGACATTTCCTATTATACTTTACTTGTTTTTAATGCTGGTCATGATCCACTGAATTCATCTCACAACCCACTAATGAGTTGTTACCCCTAGTGGGTGAATTCATTAGAGTTTGTCATAAAGACCACGATTCTACAACAGCCTCAAGAACATCTAGAAAGAGCAGTTCTCATATTTTCTGTCTCCCATAAGATATGAACCACCAAGAAAACAAGGTTCAGCCCCAGGGTATGAGACAGGAGGCCATATGAGAACCTAGGCTCACCAGACACAGACACTGCGAGCAAATGAAACATAGCTAGCGACTCAGAACACAGAGCCGTCATGACCACACGATGAGGTATTTTACAACCTGCTGGTTTGGAAATGCTGCTTTCTCAAGAATCAATCATTAGAATCAACCTTCACATCACACTGAATATATTTCTTTTACTCAATCACCTGCCACAGGAAAAGAGAATGGTAAGAAGAGGCTAACATTTTCTGAACTCTGATTTCTATCTCCTTAACTGTAACCCATGTCTCTAGATAGCCTCCAACTCATGACCCCCCCATAAGCACTGTTGCCACTGAGGACTCAGCCAAATGACCCTACCCATCTCAGAATCACACAGTTTAAACCACGGACCCTAAATGACACATAAATCATGACCATCTGCTCTACTTCAGGCAGAAGACAGCCTTTAGGCATGAATAAGAACACAACTGAAGCCTAGGACTGGAAAAAGAAAAAAAAAACTCCCTAAAGGGTTTCAACTGCATTACTCAACAGCATCCTACAGGAAGATAAATGTTTTCAACTGATCATACCTATGGTTGTTATCGCAGAATGAAAGGAGGATTTGTTTTCCTTTCCTGAAATAGTAGGATTTCTGAATGCAGATCTACATTACAGCTCTGTTACCACAAAACTACTCGCAGCCTTATGAAGAATATCATTCGCTCACCCAGTAAAAACCTCAGCCATGAAATGCAAAAACCTGCCTGCAATATCCATGAGAAATAACACAAATGAAACCAGATGAAAATGCTCTTTATGGCTTATTTTTACAGGGAATCACTCATTACATAATGACTTAAGAGTTGCAGAAAGCCCTCCAATGGCACAACTCCATAGGCACAACTTGCATCAGTGATCCCAGCTCGGCATTTGCTGTTGTAGGCTCGGTGATCTGCACCAGACAGTCTTTCAAGGGAGTTAAACAGATCTCATTTATTTGTATTCAGGTAGGAATCATGAAGAGAGAGCTCACCTTAGGGAGTCTGAATCGAACTACTTTCACATATGACACCCTACTTAGAAAATTTATTTTTAAAATCTTAATTAAACTCCAAGTTCCAGCTAATAATATACACTTGATTCACCTGGAAAATAATCTTGGGAAGAAAATATCGAGGATGTCAATAAGTTATTGCATTCAAACTATGTAACACTTCAAGAACATCATTTAAACCTCCCTAAACCGTTTTTGATTTCTTCAGATGACCCAGCTCCCTCTAGTCGCACATAATTGGTTAGAGAAACCAGAATTTGGGTTTCAACGCAACAGGTTATAACAACTGCTTTGTCGTCTCTGTGCACCGTAATAATCTAGATGGAGTGACAAAAGGCCACAAATGCACAAAAACAAGAGTAAATCAACTATGATTGCACAACGCAAGCACCAAGAATGGTGCTGCTATAACTTTAAAGGGCAGTCCAAGGCAGGAGAGAGACGCTATCTTCCAGTGCAGTCCAGTCTAAGACCTGCCTGTTCCGTGGGTCCCTAATTCTGCCTGATCCACACTCAGCAGCTCTCCTTCTCTGAAATCGTTGTACTACCTACTTTTGGGGGCTTATGATCACAGAATGTAGTCAAACGCACTTAAGGGGTCTTGATTCTAAAAGAAACTTTAAGATCAACGGAATCTCACAGAAGTTAAACAACCTGCCCAACTTGATCTTTGCCCTTGATCTCCAAGTAACTGATGTGTTCTCCAGAGTAGAGGAAGTATATACCCTAGTTTTCTTTGTCTGTTTGCCTAGCCCAGGGCAATATAAAATAGAAAACACTAAATAAATATTTGGTGCGCAATCTCAGAAATATTCAACAACCCATCTACACCAAAAAAGCCTACTGTGAACATTATCTAAAAATGAACTGTCTTAAGTACAGTCTTGAGATATTTACCATCTTTACCACGTTACAGATAGAGCCCAAGGCTGAATATAAACTTGTTAGGTACCCCCATGATGTGTTGTACCAAGTACTGTGTCATCTATAAGTCACTGTTTCATTTTAGTCTCTCAATTCCAAGAGGTAGCTTGAGATATCCCCATTTTGCACATGAAGAAACTGGGAAGACTCAAAAGACTTTCATGTGTTTGCTCAGTAAGCAGAGAACATAGGATTCCACCCATATTTATAGAGGGCAAATTCATAGCTTTTTCCCTTAAACATGATGCCTCAAAGACTGCCTTTAAATATGAACGTCTATGCTTCTTAAATTCTTCTATAAGAAAATTAAGAAATCATTATTTCTTCCTCAACAGTGTTAAAGCTTACAAACTCCTGCCCTATACTTTGACCTACCAGGGCTTAATGCATACCTGAAACTCTTTCTTGCTCCAAAAGCTTAGTGTAAAGATTGAATATCTGTTCCTGGACTTTGCACACAGACCGTTTAATCTTTTCCCTGCGGGTCACCATGTAAGTGAGGTTCCGAACCTAGAATGTAGAGAATAAAGATTCTAAGTAAGCAATACAGTATAACAGTACTTTGGTGCTTTTTAAATTTCTTTACCTAAGAGAAATTACTCCTACTAGGGCCTTGACAGATACTTGAAATCAATATGTACTTTAAACATTTCATCCAATCTCTAATCTCATTTTGGTAAGAAGGATTCCACATATACCCCTGAACATAGGCAGCAGCAACACTGAAGAGGGTTGGGGACCCACAGGAGTGGGAGGGACACCCAGAGAACTGGTACAAAAGTCCTGCCTCCTCCACCACACCTAACCCATCCTGGCACAGAGGCCATTGGTGTCCAAGTCAAAACTTGCAACCTCTTGCCAGTCTTTGCTTATTATTGCATCAATATCTTATATTACTTGGATGGCCAATGGCTTTAAAACAGCTCAGAAGCCACTTCCGCTGCACTTTATCAACTATCTTCTGAAGGCTGAACTAGGTCAACATGGGGCCAAGGGTCATCAAAGTGGAGCCCCCTGCACCAGGCCCACTGGAAGACCAAATGGTTACCAAGAATCCTAGTGAATGTCTTTGTCAACTGCACACTGAACTCACTGAAAGGCCTGGAGTTAGCAGGTAGCTTATGGGTTGCTATGAGGTGTGCAAATGCCTAGGAAACTTCCAGCTTTGCCAATGATTGGCTGGTTAGACATCTCCAGTCCAGTTCTTTGTATCATCACTTGAAAAACTGGTATTGCCCTCTCCTGATTCGCTTGTAACTGAAAAGACTCAGTGCTAAGAGTTGGCTCTACTTCCTATCTGATGTGCGACTGCTTTGGATCACATAACCCTAACGTATGCTCAGTAATCAACATTCAGATTTGTTCCCCACCTGTCATCACTCAATACACAAAATTTAAAGAATTAGTCTCTGAACTCCCTTAATCCTTCAGTCCTAAAATCTATTGGTCAACCTGATTAGATTACATGGGCCTGAAAACACAGATGTCAGACACAGCACACCAAATACACAATTAAACCCTTCTTCAGGAATATGTGGACGAGACCTCCTAAGTAATCTCAGTGGCAGGAGTGGTTGCATGTCTTTATCTGACCACATCTTTCCCGTTAGCTCCTACAGACATGCCTTCACTTTCCTAAAAAATCCCATTATGATCAAACTCTTCCCCTGCCACCTGTATAATTTTTTCCCCATAAACTCAATAAAGTAGTATCACCCTAGTTTAAGTGAAAAAAGTCCAAAGGTCACCAACCTTTTCTTTTGGTATTGAGGACAGCAACAAGCATCAACAAGCCTCGTGAAGACACAAAAGATTTTGCACTCCGGTGTAGAGTCTAAGTGTAGACTAAACCCTAACAATTCCAGTTGTGCTAAAGGCAGTCTCATTTGCAAAAGGACATGAAGCATGAAGAGAGACTGAACACAGGCTTTCACATTTGCATCATAGTAAAATCTCCTGGCCTAAACAGGAAAATGCCAAGTCAGGCTTCTCCTGCCCCTAACCAATTCACTTTCAGGATCTTCCCATCTTTTTTTCTGTCTCAATCCCTTATGTCACTAACATTTCCTGTCTTATTTTAAAATTAAAGAATTGAGAATAAAAACACTCTCCCTGTCTCATAATAAATATTACACGGATGTCAATCAGCCTGGTTAAGGTAGTCTCTTTCCTTTTCTGACAGCTGCACACCCTCAATCCAAGAAGCAGTGTCCTTTATAGAAATTCTCACCAACTTGGGAATGGAAGTGGTTAACAGACTACTCTCTTTGATAATATTGTTCTCTCCAGGGGAGATTAAGAGTGAAGCTCAAGAAAGAGGGGCCAGACCTAGATCCACAGCAGATTCAAAACTTCTAGGAAACAGAACCGTTTTTACATTAACAAGGAATCTCACTCCTGGAAATAAAACATGGAAACAAATTCTGACATCTTAGGAGCAGACAGGTTGCTCTCATATTCAAATCAGATGTGTAACGGAGACACTTACATCTCTCTTACTTGAAATTATCCTTGAAAATGGAAAACGGGGAAGCCAGGGAATTTGAACTTTGTATATTATTCAAATTTAGTTTTGGTAGCTTTGACCAAACCATGGCTGCTACATAGAAAAATCCCACTCCTATTCCTCATAATCTCTGATGGGAAATATCTAAATGTAAACCCAAAAAGCAAAGGGCATGGTTTTCAATTGGAACAAACCAGCCCTAACTCCACTTTCTAGTAGTGAGGACTCTAAACCTGACTTCCCTTATGCATAAAGCTCCCTGTAGGACAACGCTCAGCAACCTCCACCTGCAGAGCTGGACTGATGCTCTCCCATCCTCAAAACACATCCAACTTGTCCCTTCCTGCACCCACTGCACCCGCTCCACCAAGCTCCCTCCCCTGCTTTCTCTTCTCCCAACTGTCTGCAAGGAGGTATCTGAAAAAAATCATTTAAACCATCTCCAGGTGCACTCTCACACCACCTTAAACCTGATCATCACTTTCCCCTAAAGCAGTGTCCCTAAACAGGGGGTACCCACAAAACAGAACCACCCTCTGGAGGTGGGGCCCATGACTTTGCATTCCTAAGTTTCCGGGTCAGGCACAACACCCTGAGGACCACTGCTCTGAGAAACCCAAAAGTGGTTTCAGTGTGTTTTCTTGAATCCAAAACTGTTTGCAGCACTAAAGTTCAACGTGCCTTTTTTTTCAGGGGACACTGTAGACACTACCAGATTTTCAAAGGTGACCATTTCCACTGAGTGACTACAGGACTGCCCCCAGGACTTGGCCACTTTCCATAATGCTAGCCAGAGTGCAGTGGTAGCATGTCTTTATCTAAATAAATAGTCATTTGCAGAACTCACGTTTACTGCATATTTTAGGGGAAAAGAATGAGAGTGAAGTGGCAGCCTTGGGAATGACATGGCCACCCACCACATCAGCAACTTTGTCTTCTTAAAGTTGTGTGCTCCCAAGCGCTCCTGAAATCTACTCCTGTCACCTAACTTCCAGATCCAGAACTGGTACCCAGGTGTGCAATGCCCCGAGGTGTGTGTTTGAAGGAAGAGCAGTCACCATAATCACTCAGTTGTCTGCATTTCTAATGATGGCCACTCATTTGTCAGTCTGAGAATGATCATATGCCTTGATTGTAGTCACATGTATTAAATGATTTTTGAGGATCTGCTACAAACTGATATTGTGTGAATTAAATAGAAAACTAACTTACTTGAGAAAACAAGTTGGTAGTAATGATTTTTTTTTATTGTCACCCCTGCCCTGATACACTTACTGTTTACAATTACAAATAACTGTGCAACTCTCTGGGCAAGGCAAAGATTTCAATTTTTTAATGCCTTCACCATCACAGGCATCATGGCAAATTTGGGGTAGCGTATTTTTTTCATGACAATAAGCCCATTTTAAACTGAGTCTAAGGCTGGGCGCAGTGGCTCACACCTGTAATCCCAACACTCTGGGAGGCCACAGCGGGTGGATCACTTGAGGTCAGGAGTTCAAGACCAACCTGACCAACATGGTGAAACCCCATCTCTACCAAAAATACAAAAATTAGCCAGGCATGGTGATGCATGCCTGTAATCCCAGCTACTCATGAGGCTGAGGCAGGAGAATCACTTGAACCCGGGAGGCAGAGGCTGCAGTGAGCTGAGATCGCGCCACTGCGCTCCAGCCTGGGCAACAAAGTGAGACTCTGTCTCAAAAAAATAAAAATAAACTGAATACAAACTCCCTAAAGTTCCTTAGGCTTTTTAATAAAGTAAATGTAAGTAATGCCACACACATACACACACAAATCCTGATTTATTCCCTGTTTCTCATACATTGTTGGCATTGTTCTACTTAAACAGTGACAGTGATGATTCCAAAAAAAATGTTTAGAATTAGAAGTGCATGTTAATCTGAGTAACTTAAGTACAGAAAAGAGTTAGTACACCACAAGCATTTTCTACACTTTTATTTTGTGGTGATTGTGAGACAAACACAGTCCAAACAATAGACTTCTTGTCCTCCCCCTCCCAACAACTATCTGACTCCACAGCTCATGCACCCCAATTACAGCAGGTGTCGGGCTGGCATAAAGGCTTCTCACCAGGATTCCAGTTTATCCTTCTCAATCCTTTTCTCATCTCTAACAAAAATGCCACACATACATGTAGTTGTGAGAGGCAAAGTCTTCTTTACACTCACCACCAGGGGGCGTAGGGGAGCACAAAAGCCTCACAAACCTGCTCCAGGCTCCTGCCTCCTCCAGGGCCCGAATCGACCGCCTTCCCAGGAATCCTAACCTGGTCTGAGAAGGGGCATCACAAATAAGCTGGCACTCAGTCGTGTACTAAAAGGATCGCTAATGCTCCCTTTAAAAGACTTTCACTTCTACGCCACCTCTAACAGGGCCATGCAGGTCTCCATGAGATAGCGCTTTTTTGGTCCAGTGCTTCCCGGGTCTTTCCCTGTTCTTTGCCCGTACTCCCATTTCAAATCATCTATGACTCAAGAGTCTATCCCAGGCAGGTGAATCACTCCCCACTAATAAGCGAGCGGCTTGGGGGAGATGTGTTAACTGTCTCAAGCTACTTGGGTACCTTTCAGTGCAGACTGCTTCAGGCCAGAAAACCTCGCTCCCACTAATGAATTTAATCGGTAGCCAGCAGCCAGGGGAGTTGATGTGGAAGATGCTCTAAGAAGCATCCCCAGTTAGCAAGCCTCAGTCAGAAACTACCTACAGAGAGTAGGAGGCACTAGGGGGAGGCAGCCCACTCCTCATTATTCCTGTATCAGGAAGGGACTTCCAGACGGGACTCCAGAGGTGATGGAAAGTGGGGGAGGCACAAAAGCAGCAAACAGCGGAAGGAAGTGCCAGCAGCCACGACATTCAGCAATCTCAGTGTGACAAACAACACATCTGTAGTGTGCTGAGCATGACTGTGGCTCCTCAGACAGATCTGACACCGCTGTGCACCAGGAATCCCACCCATACCCGCACACAGACACACAACAGACGTGGATGGACACGGGGACACACACACCCTCGTGATGACTTAGCACCTCACTGCCAGGAGTATCTTCTGTAACAGATATATGCATGTGTACATACAGCTCATGCACACACATCAGCACCCACTGCCTGCTCTGCTACGTGACAGTACCGGGAATTCCCCTATGAATTACCCAAGAAACAAAGCGGGGGCCAGTGAGCAGCCAGTCTTAAGCTTCCTTCACCAGCACCTAGTGTTTCCCCGGACTCAACAAGCAATTCTCCCCTCTCTGGCCCCTCCTTTAGAAATGAAATCCATGCTGGTTTTCTAAATCAGTCTGTAAACAATCCTGAGTCAACTCCTTGGGTCATTTTCTTGGGGCTCATTCACTCTAGCTCTAGAATGAAGGAATGGGGGTAGGGAAGACACACCCCATTTGATCTTACAAACCAGTAAAGATTAATGGGAAAGTGTTTAAAAAAAAAAAATCACAGAGAAGCTCCCCACTCAGTGGCAGTTTTGCGCATATGTACAATGAGTTTACCAGCCCATAAATATTTTTAACCAACACAACCTCATGCTGTGGTGTGTACAAGGATCTGAGAGTATATGACTGGCTATCATTTCTTGCTCTGGGCAAGCGTTCGCCTCTTTGCATCTTCTTCTCTAAGTCACTATAAGGTGTCAGTGTCAATCATTACCCTCTCCAGGTCCTGCCGCAGGTGCGTGAACAGCTGCAGCCTCCTAAACAAGACATCCTGCTCCCGCTTGGCTAGATTGTCCTCTTCGTCTTTCTTTGGGGTGATCAGGGGCTTGTTGAAATTGACCTTCCTCTTCAACTTCCAGTACTGGTACAGGAAATCCACTACTTCCTCAGGCAGCCGCAGAGCCCTGGCAACATCCAGCAGGTTGACGAAGGTGTAGAACTCATCCTCCAACTGCTGCAGCTTCTGCTTACGGACACTCACCCGGTGGGCCTCCTCCCGGTTCTGCTCAAGGCTGGCAAAGGGCTCCAGCGGATTCCGGGGGGAACACTCAGGGGCCCCATTCTCCTGTGCAGCCCCCTTGCCAAGACTCTCCTCAGGTTTCCTATGTGAGCTGTGCTTTGGGCAATAGGACTTGAACTTGACTTCATCATTCTCTGCTAAGATGGTCTTCATCTCCAGGCCCCGGTCAAAAGCACAAGTCACATGGAAGGCTGTGCGGCAGTTCTTCACAGAGCACTGGTAAGAACACACAAAGAATATGATAATAGACCATTATAGAGCAACCATGGCAGAAGGCCCACAGTGCTAGGCACCCCATGTACACACGCACAAAGAAGAGCCATGCTTCAAGAATGTGCTGTGACAGGAAAGTTGTATGTGGATTAACCCTGGAAGATCATGTCATGTTTTAAAAGAGGTAAGGCTTGGGATTTTTTTGTAGAGATGAGTTCTCCCTATGTTGCCCAGGTTCGTCTCCAACTCTTGGGCAAAAGAGATCCGCCCATCTCGGTCTCCCAAAGTCCTGGGATTACAGGCGTGAGCCACTGCACCCAGCCAAGTCTTGGAATTTAAGGGCCCTCTTCAAATGAAAGGTTTAATCAACCAAACCCTAACTTCCTCGGAAAAGTAACTGCATCCAAATCCCATCTTGAAGCAGACATGATTATACAAATAACATGTGTAGAGGAAGGAGGTGTGGCACCAGGATCATATTCAAAAGAATTTGTACTCAATATGCAAAGTCCACTTTGGTTTTCTTACAGATTTGAGCTCTTTTGGCATAAACCTGAGTAAGAACCTTCTTGGGAAGAATGACTACTACTCACAGTTTGAACACAAATCCTCATTGTGACTCCCCAGCCAGGAGGAGTCCCAACACAAGTGAGAAAATGAACAGTGCACTTCCTTGAAACAGCACCAAGGAGAAACTGAATAAAAACCCCAAAGAATAGGAGATAAGAGGAATCCAGCACAGGAAAGGTGGGGAAAGGTCTTCCCACTTGTGAAGAAGCTTCACCAGATGCATGGAGGGCTCTGAGCCCTGAGATCTGTGCATGCCGGGCCTGGCCACTGAAGAGAGGCAGAACTGTGAAAGACCCTTCCCATGGGTCACAGGGAGGTCAGCCTAGAGGCCAGGTGTCAGCAACCTATACAGAAGAACACCTCCCCCTCACTGCCTAACAGGGCCACAATTTAGTGCCTTTGATTCAGACAGCAAGTCTCTGGTGTAGCAGGAGCAAAGTGATTCACTCCTCCTCCACTGATCTTGCTGAGCAAATCCCTAGAAGGTGGTTCCTCATGGTGACTGAAGCCAGTCCCTGAAAAGCAGCACTGCATTGTGTGAGGCCAAGTGATCCCCAGGGCATGCCAGGGGCTGCACAGAGCTGTAGAATTCAGTGGCTTCAAGCCAACTGAGAAGTTGAATTCAACTCATTCAACAGATCCTGAATCACATCACCACGGATGGCAGAGGCTAGAGCTAAGGATTTCCCCCTAATCATTTCAATATTTAAGAGGAAACTCGCTGCCAGCCAGGCTTTATTCCATTACTATGAGGTCTCTTTTACTGAGAAGAGGAGAAAATCCAGCTCCCTTCACCATTCCACCCTTACAAACACCTCAACCACACAGACTGACATAAATCTGTGTTTTCTCTATAAATAATTTCAATTCTAAGAAATGTGTGAAATCAGCTTTGGTGGCAGAACACACGCGCGCGCACACACACACACACACACACACACACACACACACACACCTGGCCACTGTCATGAGAAGACAAAGTGTCTTCCCTTGTAGCACACAGCCAAGTGGGAAGCAAAAGTGGGAACAGATGACTGAGACACTATCTGTGTTTGGCTTAAACTACACTTAACCCAAGCGCTCTAACCCTAAAGAGAAATGAACTGCAGCAGAATATTTATACAGGACTTTGTAAAAATGCCAAATGGCCTTCCTCAGGGTTTTCCCATTCAGGTTGACTCAGCAAACAGATGTTTCAGAAACGTAAACCAGAGCCTTCACAGCTGCAGACATTTCAGAGAGGAATTCTTTTAATAAAATCAATCCATTCTGTGAAGATATGAAAAATCATCAGCCTTCTTTGGCCTCTTCTTCAGATTAATGTTCTGGGAAAAAGAGGTCAATGGCAACAAAAAAGTCATTATATCATCTCTCTTCAAAAGGGAAACAAAGATCCCGTTCGCCCACCTCTTTTAAACATTAATTATGGACCAGGATTGGCATACTAAGGAAAGGGCATAAATCCTACGCTCAGAACACCAGGGAATGTGGTCTGCTGCAGCCTGTTTCCTGCCAGTGCACACGTGCATACGCATACTTACACATGCATACTCACACACATACACATGCATATGCATACACATATACACACGCATACTCACGCATTTTTACACACACATACTCACATGCATACGCACATGCATACTCACACAAGCATACTCACACATGCAAACAAATGCATACTCACATGCATACTCATACACGCACTCGCATACAAACATATGCACTCACACATACACACACGTATACGTTCACACGCATACTCAAATACACATTAATGCATACTCACAGCATACACATGCATAACCAAATACACATGCATACACACATACACATGCATAATCACACGCATACACCCCCACACGCACTCACATTTGCATGCTCACACACATACACATAATCACACATACACACGCATATTCACACACACACTCACACATGCATACACAAACACACTTAAGTACATCAGCTCCCTGCCCTTTTCCTGCTGCACTCTTCCCTCCTCCTTCCCCAATCCAACTCGGGTCAGAGGCGTTTGTCATGTATTCACATGCCGAAAATATCTCCACTATTTCAAGGTCCCCAGCCAAATCCTACCAGCTGTCTCATGACCCACCCTCCAAATATTTCTGTTATATTTTGGATTCTTGAATACCAGTCGAAGTGATAAAGAAGAAAAGTAGAAGCACTTGGCTTGTTAAGAAAATTAAAAAATAGCCAGGCACGGTGGCTCAAGCCTGTAATTCCAGCACTTTGGGAGGCCGAGGTGGGTGGATCATGAGGTCAGGAGTTCGAGACCAGCCTGGCCAACATGGTGAAACCCCATCTCTACTAAAAATACAAAAATGAGAATTTGTCGGACGTGCTGGCATGCGCCTCAGCTACTTAGGAGGCTGAGGCAGAAGAATTGCTTAAACCCGGGAGGTGGAGGTTGCAGTGAGCTGAGATCATGCCACTACACTCCAGCCTGGGCGACAGAGTGAGACTCTGTCTCAAAAAAAGAAAAAATTTTAAAACCACCTTCCCGAAAGAAGTGTTTATCAGCCAAAATACAAACTGACTTTGCCGAAAGAGGTCATTTCTTTAAAATCCATGGCTGACAGTACAACCATGCTCTTGGAGCTTATGCCTGTGCTGAGCTGCTGTGTTTTCTGCAATGAGAAAGAAGCCATCCCAAAACAGTGCCTCTGCTCCCAGAATTCAATGAGGAAACCAAGGAAGAAGAGCCTGGGGCCTGTGCTGGTACATCCCAAAAGATCCAAACTTAGCCTGAAGGGCCCCCATCAGCCACACACAGCACTGCAGGTCTCTCTAATCCTGACTGGCTAGATGTCAATAACGTGAGACCTAAAAATGAACTCCTCAGGTAGGGTCTTAGACCATGGGAAAAACAGTATGCCATCTACATTCCCTCCTTAATTTCCCTATCTCAAGACATCTTATGCTTGTCTGTACCTGGATATGCCAAAGCAGACAGGCAACATGTTTACACACAGGTGTGCATGCACTCTCTCGCTCAGGCTCTCTCTCTCTCTCACACACACACACACACACACACACGCATGCACACAAACTGCCATAAAGAATCAGACATCCAGATGATGTTCCAATCAGCAGACAGCATACACGGGAGCTCCTCACGGATGCACATCTACCCAGGCCGTGTTCAAAGAGTCTCTGTTTTTCCAAATGCAAATGCATCAGCATGTCCCCTTGATTACTAACAGGTGTGCGCACACCACGGAAACCTGCAATCTCAGGAGGCCGCCACAGAGCTGGGCCAGGGTCTGCAGCTACACTCAGTGACTGCAGGTGAGAGGGTGGCCAACTCTCAAATGCCGTGTCAAGGAACATCTCACTAAGACTCCTAGGAGACGTTGGCCTATGGAGAGAAGCTGTGATGTTAGACTTTGAAAGAGACAAGAATCGCCTCACAGTTCAGGGGAACTTCTGAACTACCCTGTGACTGTGAAAGCCTGGGTTCTGGTTACACCGGATACAGTTTTAAAGGTGTGCGTACTGGGGATGGAGTCACCCCTTGGGAGCTTCGACCTGCTTCCTGGATTCTAGTCCCCTCTCCAAACCCTTCACAGAGCCTTCCCTCACTTGCTCCCCACCACGCAGGGCAAGAAAATGAAGCCATTCTTCGGAAGCTAATTACCTGTATAGAGGCCCCAAACTTCTCATTGCAGAGGCTGCACACTAGCGCCCACCGACTGCTGGGAATGTGTGACACCTTGGTGATGGGCTCCATCTTCTCCGGGCTGCCAATGCTCACCTAAAGGTCCGAAAATAGCAAGACAGAGTGGCACAAGTCGTCAAAGGCTGAACATGACTGTCACAAACTAAAAGATCCATTACTTTCCTACATCTCTCCTACCAAACAGTGGCAAGGGGCACTCATTCACCTGGAACAAAGCAAACCCTTACTTTAAAAGCCTCAGAACAGCCCCAGTGCCAACTGAGCCCAGAGCCCAGTCCCCATCTGACAGACATCCCTGTTTGTGAAAAACACTTAGATAACTGAGTTTTCACTTCTCACCAGAGCATCTGATGACAAACACTCACGTACCAGGACAATGCCATCTATAATCTCTAGCCCATGATAAATTGGTCAAGACTAAAAATCCATCTTAAATATATTCAAACAGGTTGTCAACAACAGGGTAAATAAATATAACCTGTTTTTAATCTCTCGCCAAAGAAAACCATTTTCTTCAGTCCAAAACATGACTGTATTCAAGATGGGAAATTACAAAGATAAATAAGGTATCATCTCTGCATTCAGCCTGGATCACCAAATTGTATCCCATCAATACCAAACCACGAGACCCAGTGCTACCAAGACCCGAATCATGAAACCTCAATCCAAATCATCCTCAAGTAATTTTCCCCGGGAGGAAAATGTACCAAAATCACACCCAAAAAATGCTGAAATTTGAATCGCAAATTATATTCTCACACTGAGCTATGCAAATTATATTAGTCAACATCTGAGACCAGAAATAAATTAGACCAGACCGGAAATTAAAAAGGTTGAGGCTGGCCAGGCACGGTGGCTCACGCCTGTAATCCCAGCACTTTGTGAGGCCGAGGTAGGCGGATCACGAAGTCAGAAGATCGAGACC
The DNA here is from genome assembly GCF_002776525.5 of Piliocolobus tephrosceles. Taxonomy (NCBI): domain Eukaryota; kingdom Metazoa; phylum Chordata; class Mammalia; order Primates; family Cercopithecidae; genus Piliocolobus; species Piliocolobus tephrosceles. The sequence goes on from NC_045436.1 coordinate 60,488,247, forward strand.
ATCCTGGCTAACACGGTGAAACCCCGTCTCTACTAAAAAATACAAAAAAACTAGCCGGGCGAGGTGGCGGGCGCCTGTAGTCCCAGCTACTCGGGAGGCTGAGGCAGGAGAATGGCCTGATCCCGGGAAGCGGAGCTTGCAGTGAGCCGAGATCGTGCCACTGCACTCCAGCCTGGGCGACAGAGGAAGACTCCGTCTCCCAAAAAAAAAAAGTTTACATAAAAATCACCAAAGTATGACTAAGAGTGGTGGTTTTTTTAACCATGGTGGTGTCTCATATACAGCTGATCCTTGGGGAATGACATGCCCAGGCCACGGCTGGTTAAGTGCTGCAGGTCTGCTCCCGGGAGTGAGAGTCACGATGGGAAGGCTCACTGTGATGGAAGGGTGAGGCAAAGTTTGACCACCACCAACTTACAGTCCCAAGTGACTGCTGCTTCCAGCTAACATTTCCACAAATTTACATTCCATGACAAGATGACAGTGTGCTTAAGATTCAGTTTTTTCCCCAAGGAAAAAGGTAGCAATTAAAAGGTGTCTTTTTACTCATCAGCTACAATGCTGCCTATTTATGCATGGTTCTCCACCCACCCACCAAATCCCAGTAAAAAGCCAGGATCTTCTGAGCTAAGGTGCTATTAAAAACCATGCTTGACCAGGCACAGTGGCTCATGCTTGTAATCCCAACACTTTGGGAAGCCAAGGAATGAGGACCACTTGAACCCAGGAGTTTGAGACCAGCCAGGGCAACAAAGTGAGATCCCTTCACTACAAAAAATAAAAAATAAGCTGGGCCTGGTAACACATGCCTATAATCTTAGCTACTCAAAAGGCTGAGGTGGGAGGATCACTTGAGCCCAGCAGGTCAAGGATGCACTGAGTCATGATCCAGCTCACCACATGCCAGCCTGGACAACAGAGTAAAACTCTGTCTCAAAAAAAGTAAAAACAAAAAAGAACCACACTTACCTCAGGGATCCATAGAGCACAGCTGACGTGGACCCACTTGGTTCCGCTACGGGTGGGCTTCATAGCTCCACCCTTCTTCGGACACAGCAGACATTTTGGCTGAACCCCCAGGGCACATGTCCGGCACAGCCAGCTGCCCTCTGGTACCTTGAGGATTCCATAACAGGCCTGTGGTCCACAGCACACCCCAGAGGAATAGAGAGAAAGAGAAAATATCATTTTTCCCATTATATCTATTCATTTTAAAACACTTAGAAAGATTTTAACAGAACTACCACCAAAGTAGAGACACTCCCATAGCTTCCTGGCTATGAATCCTCTCCCCTTAGGAAAAATGCCAGGCAGCCTCACAGTAGCATTTAGGAGGTATGTGAGCTCTGCTGATACAATACATATTTACTTAGCAGAGGGTGGTCCTGGAAACTACTTGAGGACAGAAAGGTTTACATGAAATCCACTTTGCTGTGTTGCCGCAGAAACCCATCCATAACAAGTTTCTAAATATTGAGCAGTAAGTCCTCGAAACACTCCGCAGGGCTCCGTGAGAGAAGCTATTCCTCTACTTTATTGACAGAAGTGGGATACAGAGTGTGGAGAAAAAGCACACAGCAGTTGAGAGAATCTCCCAAAGCTGCTGAATGAGATGGCAATGGAACAGGAGAGAAGCATGCACACTCCCTAGGCTAAGCAAACTCCACACCAACTAGATCCCAGTACTCTCCCAGTGAACACAACAGGGCAGAAAAAGGAGACCTTCTACACAGAAAGAATGTCGTCTCCTTAGCTGATATTTAAAACAAATTCAGCCTTTCAGAAATGGAGACAAAAAATAATTTAAATTAAAAAATAAAACAAAGCCTGTTTTGTACAAGATGGTAAAATTACACAAGATGTCATAAACTACAGAAATCAAGGCTTTTACAACTAAAGTAATTAAGACAGTTCAAAGACAAAAAAGGTTAATGTTAAGTAAGTGAATAAATAAAAACCACGATGGTACCAGGAGCATATTCAGAGAGCCCTTTAAAACCCCAACTGTTCAGAACTTTGTCCTTAAATGACCTGGAAGTCAGGAAGTTGAGAGTCACAGTAGCATAACTCTAATTCTTCAGACAGAAAAAACACAGCCACTGTGCAATCTGAATACCCACGACGATGCAAAGAGGAAACCACAAGGATGAGAGTTAAGCAAAGAAAAGTCACACTTCAGATGGACGCCTCGGAGCACTGTGTCAGGGCCATGAATAAGCCACTGTCAATGCAGACTTACTAGAAAAAAAATTTTAACAGAGTTAAGTGACACTATAAAGGTTTCAAAATACTAAAAGCCTGTATCAGATATTCTACAGTCACAATTGAAGGAAGGAATTTCTTTTACTGGAAAAGCAGGTCTAAGCTAATTTCGGAGATTACATAAAGTATGCCTTAAAGATAAGCCATGAAGGATTTCTCAAAGGAAAAATGAAGTAAATGTTGAGGAAAAAAGACAAGGTGATAGGGCAGAAAGAACAGAAGGTGAAGAAGGGGGCATCCAAAAGCCTTAAGTTACAACTCTGCTACACGCCCGCTGTGAGAGCTTGCACAACCCTGCCTTGACATCAGTTAACTCACTGATAAAACAGGGGTTGACCAGTTTTCAAGCAGAACACTTTCTTTCAAAAAAATTTTTCATGGGGAAAAAAAAATAGCAAGTTAAGACAAGAAAAAGATTGAGAAGTCAGCCAAGTAAATACAAGAAGCACCAGCAACCAAAAATCAACTGGTCATCAGGGTGCTCATGTCACAGAACAAAGCCACCACAGGAATTCTCACTACTGTAAGGAGACTTCCCAGACTGTGAGATCCAGAGCAACAGACGTGATGACTGAAGCAGGAGTCGCAGATCTCCCTGTCAAGGAACCAGGACTCGGCGACAGCTGGGGAGGTCTTCAGACAGCGGGAAAGCCTAAGAGGTCACAAATTATGAAGCAAATGGTAATCAAGAACTTCATGGAGCAAACGTGCTTCTTCTTCCCAAGAAGTCACCAAGCACCTATTCCATACAAGTCTTTCTTTTAAGTGTGCTTTAAATCTCAGCATCAACAGGTGAATTCAAAGAAAGTACTTCAGGAGAGTCTTTTAAATCCTAAGAATATACGTGGGCACATGTCCCCGCCCAGATCCAAATTTCTTATTACTGCATTAAAAACTAAATAAAAAAGAAAAGAGGCACTGAGATTGTCATAAACTTTTTAAGTTACCGAGCGCCCATTCTCCTGAAATCTAAGCAAGCAACCACCAAAATCTACTGTCCTCTTTTTTAAGGCAGGAAATCGCCTTCAAGAAAAGGGGCTGCTTTCCTCTCCTTTAACAGCTCAGCTTATACCCTAACACATGCTTACAAACACGACAGGTAAAGTGTGTCCTCGAAAAGACACACTTTTCTCCAAATATCTAAAAATGTGACCTTCTTTAGAAATAGTCATTGCAGATGTAATTATTTAAGATAAGCTCACTCTGAAGTAGGGTGGGTCCCTAGTCCAATACGACTGGTGCCCTTCTAAGAAGACTGCCATGTGGGCCGGGCGCGGTGGCTCACACCTGTAAGTGCTGGCCTCCCAGCACTTTGGGAGGCCAAGGCGGGCGGATCACGAGGTCAGGAGCTCGAGACCAGCCTGGCCAACATAGTAAACCCCATCTCTACTAAAAAATACAAAAAAGAAATTAGCCGGGTGTGGTGGCACACTCCTGCAGTCCCAGCTACTCGGGAGGCTGAGGCGGGAGAATCACTTGAACCTGGGAGGCGGAGGTTGCAGTGAGCCAGGACCACACCACTGCACTCCAGCCTGGGTGACAGAATGAGACTCCATCTCAAAAAATTAAGAAGAAGACCGCCATGTGAAGACAGAGACACAGGGAGAACACACATGATGACAAGGGCAGCCGCAAGCCAAGGAATGCCCAAGATTGCCCAAATCACCATGAGCTACAAAGAGGCAAGGAACTGTATGTTTCAGAGGAAGCACAGCACTGCCACTACCTCAATTCTGGACTTCTAGTCTCCAGAACCCAAGACAATACATTTTTGTTGTTTTAAGCACACACAGTCTGTAGTAATTTTTCTGTTACACAGGGCAGCTGTAAGAAACTAATACAGCACACTAACCACCTTTTCAAAGGTTTGTTTTCTCAGTGTTCTTAATACCTAAACTTAGGTGTTACAGTAGGACAGAGGGGGCTCATACATTCTTTTTAAATAAACTTGACTTCTATGGATAAGAATAAAACACTATGTGAAGAAAGACGATTTCCACAGAGGGTGCTATCCTTCTGGCTGCAAAAGCAGAGGATATATTTCAATCACTGTAAGAACCTACCAGGGAAAAAGAAAGTCTATAGGGCACATTTCTTTAAATTGTAGAAAAACAGACCCCATTCAGAGGAAGAATCCTGGACTCCAGGCATACACTCCCACGGCAGACAGGCTCATGCCCCAGGTTTCTTTGTTCTGGCCTCCCTGCCCCACATACCTGGTGCACACAGATGTTGCATTTGTCACAGAACACCATCTCATTGCCGTCCTCACCATCAGGAGACTGGCAGACATCACAGACAACATCTTCATCATATTCGATCCCCAGGCCTTCCTCAGTCTCTATGGCGTGATTCATATTGTCGTAGCATCGCTGCTCAAATTCCTCTAGGACCCTCTCCATGGTGTATTCATCTAGTTCAGGCATTCCTGAAGTTAAAAATGCCACAAACCCATTTTAATAAATCCGTATTAATAACTATTACAAAATAGTTCCAGTTTATTTGTACTTAAAAATAACGTACAATGAATAAATAATAGTCTGATAAATAAATCCATCACTGGCCAGGCGTGGTGGCTCACACTTGAGCCCAGGAGCTCAAGGTCAGCCTGGGCAACATAGTGGAACCCCATCTCTACAAAAAATATGAAAATTAGCCAGGTGTGGTAGCACACACCTGTACTCCCAACTACTCAAGAGCCTGCGGTGGAAGAACTGCTTGAGCCCAGGAGGCTGGGGCTATAGTGAGCCATGACTGTGCTACTGTGATCCGGCCTGAGTGACACAAGACCCTGTCTCAATCAATCAACCAACCCATTGATGCATCCATCCCTGAGGGCCCCAAAATTTTTTATTAAATCCTTATCAGATCCTTCTAAGAAACAATCTTCAAAGGGGAGAGTCTTCCAGGAAACTGTTATGTTCTTATGGTCAGGTAGTAAAGATGCAGTGTAGTAAATGGGAAAGCAAAAGGTAAATTTTAAAAGGATTCAAGGATATTAAATACATACATTGTTGAATACGACATTTCATTATACTCATTACACATAACAACTAACATGTAAGGGACTTCAAAACCATGACCTCATATATGGTTTGGATGTTTTTTAACATTTGCCTTTCTTGGTAGGTAAAATAGTTCTCTCAAAAGAGATTACACTTTGGACACTCTAATATTTTTAAATGGTTTATCCCTCCTCATCCTCTGACTTCTACAAAGTTGAAAAACATAGCTAACCAAATGCAAAAAAAGACTGAAACACCAGGTACAGTGGCTCACGTCTATAATCCCAGTACTTTGGGAGGCCAAGGCAGGTAGATCATTTGAGGTCAGGAGTTCAAGACAAGCCTGGCCAATAGGGTGAAATCCTCTCTACTAAAAATACAAAAATTAGCCAGGCATGGTGGTAGGTGCCAATGATCCCAGCTACTTGGGAGGCTGGGGCAGGAGAATCACTTGAACTCAGGAGGTGGAGGTTGCAGTGAGCCGAGATTGCACCCCTGCACTCCAGCCTGGGCCACCGAGTGAGACTTCATCTCAAAAAACAAAGAAAAAAAAAGACCAGTAACACCTAAGACAAACATCTTTAAGCATGTGTTCCGCTTATGTTATAAAATTACAAAATCAGGCCGGGCGCGGTGGCTCACCCCTGTAATCCCAGCACTTTGGGAGGCTGAGGCAGGTGGATCACGAGGTCAGGAGTTTGAGACCATCCTGGCTAACATGTTGAAACCCCTTCTCTACTAAAAATACAAAAATAAATTAGCCGGGCATGGTGGCGGGCGCCTGTAGTCCCAGCTACTCGGGAGGCTGAGGCAGGAGAATGGTGTGAACCTGGGAGGCGGAGCTTGCAGTGAGCCAAGATCACACCACTGCACTCCAGCCCGGGCGACAGAGCGAGACTCTGTCTCAAAAAAAAAAAAAAAAAATTACAAAATTAATCCTGCCAATGTATTCAACAGTATCTTCAAATATGGATTAGCCCAGTTCTTATTATTTAAACCATTCATAAATGCCAACAGTCTTTGGGCTGAGTCCTCTGACTTCACACAGGACACCTAGATTCCAGTCAAGCGCATTACACTGGTCTTTATAACGTGCTTACAACAAAGCAGAAACTGTGTATCTTTGAAGCTAAAATTTAGTATTCAGTTCCAAAAACATCTCTGAGAACTCCTGAACACATGCCATAAAACCACCTTCTGGCCTGCTAATGTTTTGGCCATTAATACCTAAAGCAGGACCAAGAAGAAGGAAATCTATTTTGTCTATAAAAACACCTGAGTAGGCTGGGCGGGGTGGCTCAAGCCTGTAATCCTAGCACTTTGGGAGGGGCTCAAGTTAAAACACATGTGATGTGCTTGGAAATGGGGACCATGCCTGGAAAAGTGTTCATTTAGAGAAGCAGCAGTCCACGGCTAAAGAAGGAATCTGAATGGTGTCGCAGAAAAAAAAACACTAGAGCAAGTAACTGGAGCATGCCCTTTTGTCACTTAGTTTCCCTGAACTTCAGCTTCCTTAAGGTAAGTGAATGAGGGAGTTAGATCAGAGCAGACATGGGAATCCCTGGTGCCTAAGCCGAGGAACCCTGCTTCCACTCTGAATACATCTCAGCACATCTGACACAGCCAAACAGGCTGAGCTCTAAGGCAGGGCTGTGATTCTGATTAACTGAAGCTATGATGGAGCTGCCTTCAACTGGCAATGAGGAGCTTTTTGTTACTCACCTACCTGCCTAAAACATGTTTCTATTCATCATTGGTTAATAATATAATACATGGTCTCTCACCCATCTCCTTAAATTCTTCATTGGTCAGTTCCAGCCATGCAGCATCCATGTCATTGAGGTCATAGCGACACACACTGTCAGCCAGTGTCCGGATGTCCACATAGCCCAACTCGGGAGGCTCTGAGCCTGATGACACGATGTACTTCTTGGGCCTGATGAACATGAGGGATTTCTCTTCAGACACAACCCTGCATAACAAAAAACAAGGCAGCTAGGTTACCCTTTCAGTCACAGACAATGAAGTGTGCCACAAGGCCCCAGGTGTCGCTTCCTCTTCCAACCCTCAGAGCCACAGGTCATCACTAGAGGCTGAAAACCTGAATGTCACTGCTAATAAAACCTTAACTAGAAGTTGTTAAAGCCTGTGAACAGGAAATAGATATGAATGAAAACACTGTAGAAGCCTTCAAATCTGCTTCCCAGGACACTGCTGTGCCCTGCCCACCACCTCTGACCACTCTGGCCTGCAGCCAACACCAAAACACACTGACCCTTACATTTCAAGAGTTAATCACTTTCCCTTAACCAGACCTGCCCATCCCTGCTGGAGGCCATTAGAACCAGGGCACCACATAGGCAGGGCAGGCACAGCAGACTCTGAGAACCAGAGGGAGATACCCGCCAACGCTCACCCCTCACAAAAAAAAGCTGGAGAGAGGGAAAAGAAAATTAGGCCTTGGGCTGGGCACGGTGGCCCAAGCCTGTAATCTCAGCACTTTGGGAGGCTGAGGCAGGTGGATCATTTGAGGTCAGGAGTTTGAGACCAGCCTGGCCAACACAGTGAAACCCCATCTCTACTAAAAATACAGAAATTAGCCTGGTATGGTAGCGCACGCCTGTAATCCCAGCTACTTGGGAGGCTGGGGCAGGAGAATCGCTCAAACCCAGGAGGCAGAGGTTGCAGTGAGCCAAGATTGCAACATTGCCCTCCAGCCTGGGCAACAGAGTGAGACTGTCTCAAAAACAAACAAAAAAAAAAAGGAATTAGACCTCAGCCATTACCAACAAATCTAAGAATCAAGGTCCCAGCCAAGAGGCAGACTGACTCTCCCAACATATACCTATGATCCCAGAAACAGAAGCACAGGTTTCTTCTCCTAACACTGCCACACACTCTCTCCCGACCTTTAACACCTGGAGTGGTGCTTTCCAACTCACCCCACTCAAAATAAGACAGCATGCGCACTCCCAACTTGGACCAGAAAAGGCCATCTTCCTAATCACAGGCCGCAGGCCTCAACAAAGTCCTTCCACATATGCATTTCTGCAGTTTAAATTACTGTCAACAGGCTGCCCAGAGTCTGTCAGAGTACCTTCATCACCCTTATATTATGGGAGTGATTTTATCTACATGACGCTGAGATGGACAAACTGAAGGGATTTATTTCTCCTACTCAACCAAGAGCAGGGATCCAACTGAAAACTTCCACAAGCTGTATTAATGCTCACTTCTGTCCTGGCTCCCCACTGAAAGTGAAGCATTCAGCAAGTGACTCCCAGGCTGGGGCTGCCAGTGCTGAATCAGGTGGTGCTACATCTCAGACACAGGCTCTGAGGCAGATACCTGGTCTGCCCCGCAGAGCCCCGTGACCGCTCCATTCCACAGGTCCAGATTCTAGCCTGTGGGGGCCATCCTGGCACTTCTGATTGGTCACCTAAGCCTGAGTAAGACAGGGGCATTTGTCACCACTGGATAGACTCCCCAGAGATCCCAAAATGACAACTCAAATTTGATCATCTTAAATGCCCAAAACAAGACACACAAAGTGGGTGACGGCCAGGAAGCAAGTTCAGTCACGACTCAGCGTGGAGAAAGACACTATTTCGCAAAGCAGCAGCCAACTGATGATGGCCGAGAAGCCAGATGCCAGCTGAGCACAGAGGGCACTCAATCCTCCTCCTAAGAGGACTCTCCAGGTGGCACGAAGCAGGGCAGTGAGGAAATGAGTAAACAGCTGCAACCTGATTGTGAGCAGAGAGTCAGCAGGGACTCAGCCCAGAGGATCTTTAAAGTCAGTAAATTCAGAGAACGCACCCCGAGAACAATGTGACCAGTCAAAATAAATCCCTCCAAAACTCCCCTCTCCACAAACCCTAACTGGCAGGTCTCCTCACACCTGTCCTCCTCCAAAGGCGGAGGCAACTACACACTTCTCTCCAGGAGAGTCACTCTCCAGGGTGAACATGGAGGGCAGGAAAAGAGGATGCAGACATGTGAACACCCAAATTTTCCTCCCCCAGCCCATCACTTCCCAGGATGTCTTGGACTTTGACTTCCTCTCATAAGACAGCAGCACCTCCCTACAGTGGTGGCTGTAATGTTAAGTATGGAGGCTCATGGCCCTCAAAACCACTACCCTGTATGCCTGAAGTGTGCTGCTCCTACATTTCTATTTCCACTTGAGGCCTCATGATATTTTATTGCTAACTCAGAAATTGTCTCTTCTCAGATGCCTGCTGTCAGGGAAGAAGAGCGAGGGTGGGTGGAGAGGCTTCTGCCCTCAGGGCATCTCTACCTGGCCACAGGCTGAGGGATGGTCCCCGGGCTCACAGGCACCTGGACCCCTTTTTCCCATTCCTGTCTCCAGGGATCTGCCAACACATAGTACTCATCCGGGTTCAGCTGGTAGGAGTCATGTAACTTCATGGCAGTGATCAGGTCTGTCCTAAACACCTGGAAAGGAAGAGAAAGGGACACTGACATTTGATATTTGCATTCTTATTCAGAGTGCTGGCAGCTACAATGTAACCATGGAGCTGCCATGTAACAAGGTCACTGTATCAACATAGAACAAGCCTGACCTGTTACAGAAAACCTTTGCCTGGCACGCCTTTTACTTCACTCAGGCATGGGGGGTGGCAGTGCTGAGGGAACCCTGTCCTCTCACTGCCTCAGTCCATAGTCTCCACAACTACTTCAACAAAAACAACAAAAAATCTCTGAAAAATGTCTCTCAGTTCACCAAAAGGGCTGCTGAAAACATGTACCTGGAAATCTCTGAAGGGAGATACTGCACTCAAGGGTGCTCTAGAAATATAACTCCACTAACCATGTAACAACTTCTTCAAGCCAAAACCCAGAACCGCCAGGGACTCATCTCCTGTTTTTTTTTGTTTTTTGGTTTTTTTGAGATGGAATCTTGTCTGTCCCCCAGGCTGGAGTTCAGTGACACAATCTTGGCTCACTGCAATCTCTGCCTCCCGGGTTCAAGCTATCCTCCTGCCTCAGCACCCGAGTAGCTGAGATTACAGGTGCGTGCTACCATGCCCAGCTAATTTTTGTGTTTTTAGTAGAAACAGGGTTTCATCATGTTGGCCAGGCTGGTCTCAAACTCCTGACCTCAAGTGATCCACCTGCCTCGGCCTCCCAGTGTGCTGGGATTATGATCATGAGCCGTGCTCCTGGCCAGGGACTCATCTTCTATAATGAGACTGCCCCCACCCAGGCCCTGCCTCCCAGGGCACCAGGGTTTATGGTATGGCAGCTGGTGAGGTCAAGGTCCGGGCTGGCCTAGAAAAATCTGGAACAGAAGCAATCACAGGCCACTTGGTTGATGGGTCTGCAAAGAACATGTTTGCACACCTTCACCTGGCATAAATTCTACCTGGGAAGAGTTATTTGTGGGGAAAGGAAATAGAGAAAGTCACTACCCTCTTCCCATTCTGCCAAAAACAGGCAGACCCAACAGTGCCCCTCTACAAAGAGAGCTCCCCAATTCCTTACCACAGGCCAAATGAAGGAAAGCACAGAAAAGGCAGCCCTCCCAGTGCCTATGCCACTGCAGATTCCTGGACCCCTGGCATTCATCCTTGGTCAATGAGGCCTGCCCCTGGGGTGGAGCGCAACACTGCCTCCCAGCCAGGGCTGCACAACTGGCTCCCTCTCAAGCCTCGTCCTTGGCCCACTGGTGTCGAAGGCTGCATAAGAAAGCTCTGACCTTGGCATCAGGACCAGCCCAAAGTTGTATTTGGCATCGAGCAAGCTTGCATCTGTAAGCTGCCCTGTCTGTTTACACAAGTCACAATGCTGAACTCTCTTTTCTCAGGACAGGGAGTTCTTTCTTGTGCTACTAAACACAGTTCACACATACGCCTGCTAATAGGTCCATATTTGTTTTTTCTGGTGGCTTTTCAGGCTAGTGATCACTTTAATAAACTTCACCATAATAAACTCTGAGGCAGTATCTGAATAAAGAGGCCATTTCTCCTGCCTGCCATTTTCAATACGGACTATTCCCCAGTATGCCACTCCTGATTTCTAAAGACCTATTAACAAGCAAGAACTAGGCCATGCACCTCCCACAAAAATCACATGTAATACCAGGATCCTTCCCAAGCACAGAGCAGCTGAAGCAGGTGCCCAGCCCAGTGGACACCAACTCCCTGGCCCCCAAAAGAAAAGTACTTTAAAACCTAAGAGATGGGCCTATATCTTCAAGAAGCCAATCAGGTAAAAACATATTCCAACTAAGTGGTATAAATGGAAAACAAAGGAGTTTGCCAAAAAAGAAAAAAAAATCAAACTGAAGCAGTGAAATGAAAAAAGGCAGCCTGGGGCCGGGTGCGGTGGCTCAAGCCTGTAATCCCAGCACTTTGGGAGGCCGAGACGGGCGGATCACAAGGTCAGGAGATCGAGACCATCCTGGCTAACCCGGTGAAACCCCGTCTCTACTAAAAAATACAAAAAACTAGCCGGGTGAGGTGGCGGGCGCCTGTGGTCCCAGCTACTCGGGAGGCTGAGGCAGGAGAATGGCGTAAACCCGGGAGGCGGAGCTTGCAGTGAGCTGAGATCCGGCCACTGCACTCCAGCCCGGGCGACAGAGCAAGACTCCGTCTCAAAAAAAAAAAAAAAAAAAAAAAAAAAAAAAAAAAAAAAAAAAAAAAGGCAGCCTGCTATTCCTTTGCTCAAAGACTCGGTCAAGAACTGAAACAAACGCCCTCAAATGGACGTCAACTCTGGAGTCTCTGGTAGAGTATGTTAGTGCCTTACATATAGTTTGGACTCGGGGTTGAGAAAAACATCTGGACCAAAATGTGGGGCTGGGACAAAGCCAGCACAGCGACCTGTGCTGCTGGTCCCCCTCCTCAATGCTTGGTGTCAGTGCCAGAAGCAGGTTTCGAACTCCACCACTGGGCACCAGCCCCCATCACACCAGGTCACAGCTCCTCGGTCCCCCTTGTATTCCTGTGCTGAAGTAACAGGAGTTTAGTGTGAACGTCAGAAAGGTATTTGGGGGGTTATGGACACAGCACAAGGAATTAAGAAATAAAGAGCAGCAGAGACGCTCCTGGGCAAAGAAAAGGAAGAGAGCATTAAAGGTTCAAATGAAAAAAGGCCTGAAATAAAGTAAGGGGAGGAAGTAGCTACCTTCCCAAGCACATCTGATCTCATGCTAAAGTGCCTCCTGGGATGGTTTTCCACAATTCTAAAGGATGTAAACTACTTCCTCATGGAGGAAGCTATTCCACAACCAAATAACTTCTCCACTCCGCAACAGGGCAGCCTTCTGACGTTCCCTATTAGAGCCTGGAAAGTTCCTCTGCGGAATATCTGCCTCTGCGGAATATCTGCCTCTGCATTGCCATTATAGGATAAGGCTGTCTATGAACACATCCCATGAGAAGCAGCACAAAGCAAAGCATTCAACCAAAGAAACTCTTCCTAGAATCTTCTCACTTGAAAACTGTGATAAAATAAAATGCTTTTTCTTCAATGAGTTTAAAGCCTAGCAAAGGTCTTTAGAATAAACAGACCTCAGGCCTTATAAGGGCCCCTAAACAAATACCAGCAGAAAGAAATGCACCTAAAAGCAACTTTAGATACACAGATAACAAAAGTTAGGGAGCAGAGGAAACATAAGATGAGAAAGAAATTGAGAAAGAGGGGGGAAAACCTTCAGCATAATCCCCAAAACAAAACTCCCACAGTTACATTGGGTTGTTGCCAAATAAGCCACAAATTCATGGCTAAAACTAACTTGAGGCTGGCAGTGACTTAGCAGCAGCTGAACCCGCTGATCTCCTGGCTAGAGGAAAAGTTATTGGGAGCCAGAGATGATACAACAGGAAAGGAAAAAAAGAATATAATGAATAATAACAACATTTACTGAGCACTTTTTATGTGTCAGCAACTATTCACATGCTTTGCATGTATTAGCCTATGTGTATTAACCCACTTAATCCTCACAACAATCCTATGAGGTAGACACTTGTGTTCTCCCCATCTTACAGATTTGGAAACCGAGGCACAAGGATTTGAATACTCTGCCCAGGACTGTACAAATAGACACCACTCAACTAGGTATATGCGGCAGCATATATTCATGCACGGTCAGGCAAGCAGTCAAGAAGTACCTCCGAAGGCTTGCGATCTTCATGTCTGGAGCAGGAACTTCTCCTATGCTGGGATCGGGAATTCTGGGACCAAGTAGTTGACAGGCCTAAAGAAACAAACATCCAAATAAGAACCATTAAAAACTGCAGGAGTTACTGAGTGTTCTCAGGGGTTTTCTTACCCAAACTCATCCCAGGCTCACCTCAGCACTGCACCATGAGACCACCTGTGATGCCCTCTTGGCTCTCACAGAGCTCTTCCACTTCCATCAATTATTTAACTCTCATTTCTCATCAGTAGGCCTAATGTGCTCATTCTGTGCAGGGATGCTATATCAAGGACCGCACCCAGAAGGAGAGAGGACTTTAAGAATACCATGCAGGTGTAGTCTTCACCCATAAGCCTGCACTGAAGAGGTTCAAAGTCTCATGCTGCTAAATACAAACTGAAAAAATAACAGGCCGGGGTGGTGGCTCACGCCTGTAATCCCAACACTATGGGAGGCCAAGGTAGGTGGACCACCTGTGGTCAGGAGTTCAAGACCAGCCTGGCCAACTTAGAGAAACCCCCACCTCTACTAAAAATACAAAAATTATCTTCGTATGGTGGCAGGCACCTGTAATCCCACCTTCTCAGCAAGCCGAGGCAGGGGAATTGCTTGAACCTAGGAGGCAGAGGCTGCAATGAGCCGAGATTGCATCACCACACTCCAGCCAGGGAGACACAGCAAGGCTCCGTCAAAAAAAAAAGAAAAGAAAAGAAAAGAAAAAAGAAAACAAAAGAAAAGAAAAACATCTTACTGAGTTTTCAGGAAGCTTTCTAAAACACTTTTTTAAAAAAAGGTTTGACTCGACAAGGCATTAAAAACTTAGCAATCCCTAGACAGGGAACCTCAGGCCTATGGGGTAGACGAAGTAGGTCGTATAGTGCCGTAAGTAGAGAGGATGGTAGGTAAACAAACTTAGTGAACACTAAGGGGCCAACTGCCAAATAACCCCTAAAATTTGCTCCACTTTCCCATGAAAATGCCATTTGGCTCTGTTCTCTGCCTTTCTTACAAAGGGGGTCTACACCTATCATCTGGCCTCCCCCATAACACGGTACATAACTGCTGCCTAACAGGGTCTCCCAACTGCTGCCAAGTCTGAGCTCGTCTCTGCCCTGACATTTCTCAGCACCAGCAACTCCATCCTGTCTGAAATACTCCCTCAGCCTCAGTGGCAATTCTCTTTCCACTCTGTGGGCTCCTCCTCTCCATGCATCGCATCAACATGGGTTTCTCCTGAACTCTTTGTTCTTTTCTTGCTCCAAACGTTCTCCCCAGGGGGATGTCCACAGTCTTACCCAGCACACCCAGAGGAACCTGCCAGACCTACATTCCCAGACTAACCTCCCTTCCAAGCTCCAGATCCATTTTCACCTTCACATAAGACATCAACCCTAAGGTATTCCTTCTATCTGTCAACTCAGCATTATAAAAACTGGGCTCAACATTTTACCCAAACCTGTTCTACCTCTTACATTCCTACTTTGATGTCTATTACCACCATTTCTACTTCACATCAGAAATCTAAGAGTCATCCTAGACTCCTTTCACTCAGGACACAATCAATGGCTGGGTCAATTCAACTTCCTAATAATTCCAGCCCCTCTTTTCCATCTCTGCCTCCTGTTAATTTGTTACAAAGACAACTTAAATGCAAAACCTTCCACTTGTGGGTGCCGTACTGCTGCCAGAGATCTGAAACAGCCCTAACACCCACATGTAGTATTTGTCCAACTTTCTGATAATTCACCTCCACCTCCTATTTTTAATAATCATCACCCCAATTCTGAATACATACTGTACCATTTTCCAGAAATTAACAAACTCCAGAAAAATAAAAGCCAAAGGTTAAGGTTAGCTGCCATTCTTCCAGTGAAATCATTTGTCACTCAGACGGGAAGCTCTTATCTCTACAGATTCCAGAGACAGGAACAGAGAATCAAAGCACCCTTAAAACCTCGGGGACTTTAAGAAATAGATTCTGCACATAAGCCTATCATCAGATTTGCAATGACCAAGACCAAATGGGATTGCCACGCTTCCCTGAAAGGGACAACGTCGGCACTACCCTTGAGCACCAGTTCTGAGGCTCATTACTAGGTCAACTGACTGACTGCTGTTCCGCTAGCAGAATCAGCAGAACTGGACCTCCCGCTGGTGGCCCCATGGCATTTCAGTAAATGTTTTAGAAAATTATTCTTTAAATAAATACTAAGTGTGCCTCTTTAGACTGTAAATGAACAAGAATATTTCACTCCCACACCGAAAGAAATATTCTGGGCACACTGGGGTGAGCCCAACCTGCAGAAGTTCTAAATCTGGTCATTACTGGAAAAAAGGAAGCCAGATGTCAAGTTAGGAACCTGGAGATGAAGGTGGCTGGGTGGCTCCTAGGGTCTATAAGAGGCCTCTCTTTCTCCCTCTTGTTCTGGAGGCCATCCTCCAGCTGGTCCACAGCCTGAAAGAAGAGAGGAGGAAAAGCACACGCAGTGTCTGGATGGAATTCCCACAAGGTTTGGGGAAGGAAAGAAAAGCAGAACAAAAAGGGATGATCCTCCTCTGCTTTGAATTACTATGGAAAAGGTTATAAATGATAAGGAACAAAGCCAGAAATTTAGATAATCACTCCATTGCTATACTTTAACAATTAACATGAACTTGGGAGAAGAGGGTCTCCAGAGTCAAATACTTTCAGAGTTAAAGCAGAAACAACAAATTTGTTCACTCTCAGGTTTTCTGACCCTCTTGTGTCTTCCTGAGATCTGTCAAGATCCCTCCCAAGTAGTTTCCAAGGTTCCCAGGAAGCTTGCAGCTTTGCTGGCATAGAACACAACCCAAATAACGACACTCATTTGAAAGCTTTTCCTAGGACTGCTTTTATAAATCCTGAAAACTGCTGTCTATGCCACATTTGCTTTTAAAAACAGAGATACAAAGATGCTACATACTTGGTATCCAATAGTAATAACCAAGAGAAACTCTAGTCCACCCAAAAATAGTCTGTTCCTTTTTCTCTTAATTTACCTAGTGTTGATACAATACAGGAGGAGGAAAAGCAAAATTAATCCTATTAAACGCACTTTGCAGATAGGGAAAAACTGATAAAGAAACTAAATTTAAATTATCACTGGCATAAGGAATGATCTTAGCAGCTTATTTAGAAAAGCCAAAAATCAGAAACAACCTTAACATCCACCAACAGACTGTGAATGAAAAAACTCTGGTATATGTATATGTATATGTATATATCCTTACAGTGGAACACCACCCAGCAGTAATAAAAAGGAATGAGCTACTGATACATGCAAACATGAATGAATGCTGAAGTAATTCTCCTGAGTGAAAGAAGCCAGACCAAAAACAAGAGTCCATACTGTATTATTCTATTTACATACAACTCTAGAAATGCAAACTAATCTACAGTGACAGAAAGTAGATCAATGGAAGACTAGAGAAAAGTGGGAGGGAAGGATTATCTTGATTTCAATGATTTCATGGGTGTAAACATGTCAAAACGTATCAAAGTACACAATTTAAATATATGAGGCTCAGAGGCTCGCTGTATGTCAATTATTTCTCAATAAAGCTATTAAACATTTATCACTGAGATACCATCCATTAACAGTAAGGAGAAAAAAATTCTATTTTACTTTACACAAGTGGTCTGTATAAAACCTAGACTTTGCTGATGAACCAAAGAAGGGGTTGTGAACCCAAGAGAACTGCTCTGCCTTCCATGTCCAGGAGCACTGGTGATCTATTCCTTCTCATTTTCTTGTTGTATCAAAAAGTTAATCTATCAAGAGCCACTGGTATAAGACAACAGAATTTACAACATAGAGCATAGCTAAATCAGTCAGTGCTGTGCACACAGCAGATTCTCAGTATTTCTCTGAAAAGTAGATAATTTTTTTTTAAGAGTCATTGTTGAGGACAATCAATCATGCTCTAACCATCACTGTAACCCATGAACTCAAGGTGGCAGGCACTAAGAATTTACTCCTGTTTCACCTAATAGAAGATTCACTTTTGAGCTCAAGGAAAATAAAGCAATAATACATTTAAAGATAGATTTGTGGAGCCACTGTTTCCTGCTTGGAATGCACCTACATCTACAGAAACATTCATGGAAGGCCACAGGCTAGAGACTCAAAGGGAGTGTCTTGACATTGCTACACCAACACCGCTCTACAGCCAGGCTCTCCTCAGACACTCCCAGGCAGTCAGGAAGCTACCAGAATATTATTAAAACCAAACTAATTAACACTCCCTTTTAATTAAAACAAAATTTATAAACACCTTCTGGAAAATACTAGGGGTAGGACAGTGGGGTTAAACCAGAAATTAGAGTATTTTAAATACTAAAAAGACCAGGAGTCAGTGATTTATGCTACAGCAAAACATTAAAAACAGTGTGCTTGCTATTGTTAAAACCTGCGTAAGATTACGCTGGGTTGGTTTGCATTTTGTTTGTTTCCAGAGTGCTGATATTTAATGACAAACTAATTTAAGCATATGACAAGTAAAATTTTGTTTTATTTTTTTTTTCGCTTTCAGGAAAGGAGTTGGGAACTCTAAAAATCTGCTAATAATGTCTAAAAGTATTTTACTGCCATTCACAAGGTAAAATTATTACCTAAAGTTAAGTTCACTTTACTGACAAATTTAAATGACTTAAAATTCTTGACATACACTGTTCAGTTAAGAACAATTCTATGTTACATTACACCTCATGTTAAACACGGGAGACACTGAGTGGGGAAAAACATTTTGTCTTGTTTTTAATATCCCCAACTTCCATTAAAACAGAATCCTTTGGGTTAATATAAAGTTATAAAAGGCTCATAGATCGTAGCACCATGAACATGGACCCTGCCTGGGCCTAACGTTCTTTCCGGTCCTATTATACAGACATCTCCAACACTCACTTCCCTTTGAAATATTAAAAATAGCCATGTTGTCTTGCCCTAGATCTAAAATAAGGAAAACCTCAAGAGTAAATCTAACACATATTGCACACACCTTCCACATTTAGTAGCTAGTGTGTGGTAAGCTTCTCATGTTGTGCCATGCACGAAAGGTTCAGAAATTAGAATGAATGGCAGTCTTCGTGTTCGCTGCACTACAAAATGCAAACTATGAAAGAACCTTGCCACCGATCAAACGGCAGTCCTCCTGTCTCAGTCACTGCTCTGGCCACTAAATAATATGCTGGTATCTGTCTTTAGGGGTGTTAAACCAGCTTAACAAAGTAAGATGCTTAAAACTGGCAAGTATCGAGTCCAGCAGTTTGGTGTCACATCAAGGGCACACAGACCTGACAAATGTACCTATGAGTTACTTAAAAGCCAAGCTAGCCTTGTATTGAGTAAAGCAAGGCTGTGTTAACTCTCATCTCAAATTAGATAAATTTAATCCAGTTACTGTTTATTTGCTTTAGCTGCATGATAGAGGACAAGCATCTGATATAACTGTCATTTAGATCAAGGGCTGACCCTATACCTACCATAGTTTTTTACCCCAACATAGCCCAGCTCTACAGCCCAACTCACTTCTACTTCCAACAAACAAAGGCGTCATACATACATTCAAAGAACTGGCCCATAAATGTTTCAACATACTTAAATATACTTAGGCCTTCAACCAACTGACACACAAACATTTGACACTCACCCACCATTTCTGCTGAGGTCCAAGTACAAGTCAGTGGGAAAATTACTAATTTTAAATTTCAGTTGGCTTCCTTTCTGCCCATTCCTTATCACAAGTGATGGGACAGAGCCTGGCTCTGATAGGTGGGGAGACAGAGCACTTCACCCTAGCCCAGATGTAGAAGCAGGGAGACCAGAGAGGGCCCACACGGAGCCTGGTTCCAGGCCTTCTTCCCATAGAAAGGCAACAAATCTCTGAAACTTAAAGGAAGTCAGACAAGAACAAGAAGCCCTGCTCTACAACATTAGGAAAATCTTAACAGTATCAGCACACTGCTATCCTTCTGTGTGAAGGAAGGAATGAGACCAATCTCCCTTTGGACTTTTGAGAGACACCAAATTTAAAAACAACCAAAACCAACAAAAACACCATTTGCTACATATATATAAAGATGCTGATCATACTCAGGAGGCTGATGCAGGAAAATCACTTGAACCTGGGAGGTGGAGGTTGCAGTGAGCTGAGATCACGCCACTGTACTCCAGCCTGGGCAACAGAGCGAGACTCCATCTCAAAAAAAAAAAAAAAAAAACCCAGTGTTGATCAGAGATAGCTACTATTGGCCTGAGGTAACCAACAATATATAATTCCTGATAAAAACAAGGATACTTGATGTCTTAATTAGCCTCCACAAGTTTACTGAAGATAAAATGAAATGTCCTTTAGGTTTTAGAAATATAGTTGATTCTTGAACAACACAGTTTTTAACTGCCCAGTTCACTTACGTGAGAATTTTCTTTCTGCCACCCCTAAGACAGCAAAACCAATGCCTTCTCTTCCTCCTTCTCCTCTTCTACCTACTCAACATGAAGACGAGGATGAAGACTTTAATGATGATCTACTTTTACTCACTGAATAGTATATTTTATATATATATATATACACACACATATATATTTTTTCTCTTCTTTATGATGTTCTTAATATTCTCTCTAGCTAACCTTATTGTAAAAATACAGTATATAATACATATGACATATAAAATATGTTTACTTATTTATGTTATTAGTAAGGCTTCCGGTCAACAGTAGGCTATTAGTAGTTAAGTTTTTGGGACCAAATGTTATACAAAGAATTCTGATTCGCAGGGTGGGGGGAGTTGTTCAAGGGTCAACTATACTTAAAGTAGTTAGTAGACCTCATTCCCACATTTGCCAAATCCCTAACGACAGGATCCTGGGCTGGAAAGCAGAAAATTAAGGACTTGTTTACCCTGGCCACACTCCGGCGCAATGTGTAACTTCAGAGATTGGCTAAGCCACGCAGTCCCAGAAGCCCAGCAACTTCAGAAGCTGCCTGCAAACACCCCAACATTACTCCATCCAACTGCAGGGCTGGAGAAAGCCTTCAACTATGACTGCAGTTGTATAAGGGCTTGCACTTGGCACAGAAAATGCCTGTCCATCCCCAACTGTAAATACCACACTAGTATTCCTCTGGAACAGGCCAGAAAACAAGGCAAAGGGCTCCAGACCAGAGGCCAGCAATTCCCAGCCGTGGCTGTGGCTGATGCTGCAGCCCCATGCTGACGTCTGCAGCTGCCTCTCCTTCACTTGGACATGGTCTGCACTGGGCTGGGAAGTGCTGCCAAAATTCTGTCAGGCCTGCAGGCTGGAGAGGTTGAGGTGTGGCCACTGCATAGACCCTGTCCTTCTTGTAAGCAGAACTTTCCAAATGCACAGGCCCGGCTGAAGGCAGGCAGGGTATGGGTAGTTAACCCAGGTAGGGCTCATTTTGTGGACCTGAATGCAGGGACAGAAGGCATGCCCCCGGATGCAGGCCACCCAGTTATATACAAAAGGAAGGAGGCTCCAATGCAAATGAGTGGGTTAGTGGCAAAGGCCTACACTGTGAACCGGCTGCCTTCAGATGGGATGGAAAAGGGTGTGTTCCATGGAAATGAGCATGTGCATCTTTTTATAAGCCTGGCATTCCAGAGGTTCTTAATGAGAACTCTGTGTTTACCACTACCATCATCCACCTTATCAAATCATTGAGCGTGGACAGACAGCATGGCCATAAAGCATCAACATATACTTTATATTGAACCAGCTGTATGACAAAAGGATGACCAACCTTCTACTAGGAACTATCGTTCCTCTCCTTCACCACCAGATTTCCATGTTTAAGCCTAGGCTAACCCTTTGGTACTATATTTACCTTAGTTCTCCACTTCCAGCTTCTGGACGGAGGCCAGTACAGACCTGTGACTTGACAGACACACTTTTGGTTGGGACTGTGGACACTCTTCTCCTCCTTCATTTCTAACCAGAATTCTAGGTGGAATTTTTTTTTTTTTTTTTTTTTTTTAACAGAGATGGGTTCTTGCTTTGTTGCCCAGGCTGGTCTCCAATTCCTGGGCTCAAGCAATCCTCCCAGCTCAGCCTCCCTAAGTGTCAGGATTACAGTCATGAGCCACCGTATCCGTCCTGAACATATATATTTTATTTTATTTATTTATTTTTTTTTTTTTTTTGAGATGGAGTTTCGCTCTGTCGCCCAGGCTGGAGTGCAGTGGCCGGATCTCAGCTCACTGCAAGCTCCGCCTCCCAGGTTCACGCCATTCTCCTGCCTCAGCCTCCCGAGTAGCTGGGACTACAGGCGCCCGCCACCTCGCCCGGCTAGTTTTTTGTATTTTTAGTAGAGATGGGGTTTCACCGTGTTAGCCAGGATGGTCTCGATCTCCTGACCTCGTGATCCGCCCATCTCGGCTTCCCAAAGTGCTGGGATTACAGGCTTGAGCCACCGCGCCCAGCAGAACATATATATTTTAGATGAAATATTTGGCCGGGCACAGTGGCTCACGCCTGTAATCCCAGCACTTTGGGAGGCCAAGGCAAGCGGATCTCGAGGTCAGGAGATCAAGACCATCCTAGCTAAGATGGTGAAACCCTGTCTCTACTAAAAAATACAAAAAAATCGCCGGGTGTGGTGGCAGGCACCTGTAGTCCCAGTCCCTCAGAGGCTGAGGCAGCAGAATGGCATGAACCCAGGAGGCAGAGCTTACAGTGTGCCAAGATCGTGCCACTGCACTCCATCCTGGGCGACAGAGCAAAAACTCTGTCTAAAAAAAAAAAGAAATATTTGGTGTTCTAGGGCTTTTATGGGCTGAATTGTAAACCCCATCCCCAAATGCATACTTTAAAGCCCTAACCTCCAATCTCAGAATATGACTAGAATTTGGAGACAGGGCCCTGAAAGGGGTGACTGAGTTAAAATGAGGCTAGGCTATTAGGGTGGGCCGTAATCCAATTTAGTCACACCAAGGCACACCAGGGATGCCTGTGCAGAGGAAAGGCCAAGTAAGAACACAGTGAGAAAAAGGCCATCTACAAACCACAAGGCCTCAGAAGACACCACATCTGCCAGCACCTTGGACTTCTAGTCTCCAGAACTGTAAGAAAACAAATTTCTGTTGCTTTAAACTACTCAGGCTGTGGTACTTTTCTGTAGCATCCTAAGCTGACTAATATGGGGCCTTCTGGGCTACTAGGAGCCTCCGGACAACTGAGAGGGACTAAACTAAGCCAGGGTCCAGAATTACACCGTCCAATACAGTAGACATTAGCCACATGTGTCTTCCAATTTTTTAATTCATTAAAATTAGCAAAGGTTTAAAATTCAGCTCCTCAGTTGCACTATGTTAGGACATTCTCATCCTATGGGACTATGCTGGTCCAGAAAAGAGAAGGCTCTAAATCTGAGAGAACATCCAGGAGAAAGTTTTCTAACCCAGCTCTCCCAAGGAGGAAGAGAGGCAGTGACAAGAGCAGACAGAGTGAGCACACACCTGATGCTCAACACGGAGAAAAATATTTAAAGAGGGCTCTCAAGCTTTTACTGGGCATTATCTTTATGTGGAGGTAATTCATCAAGCAGTCTTCTGACTAATTCTGACTCTAAAAGCAAGATTTTTTTGAGACGGAGTCTCGCTCTGTCGCCAGGCTGGAGTACAGGGGCTGCGATCTCGGCTCACTGCAACCTCCGCCTCCTGGGTTCAAGTGATTCTCCTGCCTCAGCCTCCAGAGCAGCTGGGACTTCAGGTGTGCAGCATCACGCCCAGCTAATTTTTAGTAGAGACGGGGTTTCACCATGTTGGCCAGGATGGTCTTGATCTCTTGACCTTGTGATCCGCCTGCCTCGGCCTCCCAAAGTGCTGGGATTACAGGCTTGAACCACCAGGCCAGGCAAGACTTTTTTTTTTTTAATTAATGCAGGACAAAATTATGTACTCAAGCAAACAGCATTTATGGAGTACTTATTACTCACGAAGACACTTTGATAGGCGCCACACAGGGGCAGAGAAGAAATTTCAAAGCATGTTTTTGCCTCAAGGAGTAAAATGCCTAAAACTGTAAACATCAGAAAACAGGTAGGGAGGGTTATGAAACGACAAGCGCCTCAGAAGTTCGGAAGGGGGCATCCCAATCCCAAAGGCTTGGACAGGCGGCTTTACCTGCCTGCACTTGGAAACAGACCTTCAATACCTTTCTCTGAAATAAGAGGAAAGGTCTTTCCCTCTGGAGCCCCTACACCCTCTCTCAACTAGTTCACTTCTCTCCTGCTGCCAACATCAGCAGTCAGTCCTAAAACTCTCAATTCCTTAGAGCTCCTCATCGCAAGCCCTTCACACCTGACACTCTCCCATAACGGCCAGTTCTCCTCCCCAATAGCCCCATGGCTGTGCCAAGCACACCAACTGAAATACCACTCTGAATTCTGTTTTTCACGTTCCTGGTCCCCCCTTCTGAACAGGGTGGCACCTAGAAAGCAAAGCCTTGCTTTCTAATGTGCAGCTTTTAATTTGCTGAAAACTTGGAGCACAGAAAACTGAAAATAACCTATTTGCCTAAAAAGTATTTCACCCTTAAGGATCCATACAACCTTCATCTCCTCTACAGGATTCCCTGCCCTCCCCTCCTCTGAATCTGTATCTGCATCTGTTTCCACAGTGCATCAAAAAGACATCTCTCTTACTGCCCTGATGACTTTCCCATCAGAGCTGTTCTTACATATGTCTAAAGCAGAGTTCCTTGAAAGCAGGCCCAGCTCCTTTCCCATCACACAAGCATTCTTTCAAGGCGTACTGGGTTTAATCTGTAATGTAAAACAGAAGCTAACAGGCTAGAGCTCAGGCACTGTGCTAGGTACAAAATTTCCCTGTTATCTGAAGGGAGCTCTTCTCTGAGTAGTCTGTTAGCTTCTCAATACACAGACACTGTGTGATATTTATTTTGACTGCCTGGAAGCCAACTAACTTCTGGTTCTCAGCTGCACTGTGAAAATATGAAGTTGCCAGAGAGCTGTGATACAGACAGTAGTAGTATTAAATACAGTCACATTAAAACCAAGTGAAGAGCAAGGACTTTCGACCTATTAAGAACCTGTACTTAATAATTTTCACATCACACTAGGCAGTCTTCAACCTCCCCTTGTATTGAGCTGAACCAGTTAATGATTACCTGGCTTTGATTAAGTTCCCCTTTCATAAAGCGCAACTGCGAAGTACCATAAATGATGTTTAGGAAAACCAGACACACCAGTGACCCTTAGAACTGGATTATTCCTCCCAGGATAACAAATAGGAAGCCTCAGGAATGCTTGCTTGCAGTCAACCTTACCCAGCAAGATCTGGTTACAGACCTGCAGTATCACACTCAGGTATGTTTCTCCAGGCTTTGGCTTTCTCTGACCTGCCTGATATGCAAAGGGCCTCAGCTATTTAAAGCATTACATTAAAAAATCATGTTTTTACCCTGACCCAAACCCTGGTAGGCTCCAAGAACAACAAAGCAGGACTTACTGCCATTGTCGTCAGAATCCTCACTGCTGCTGGGAAGGCGACCTCGTTTCATGATCTCCCCGGGAAACAGCAGGCAGCCTGCAAAGCAATGAGACAGCACTTAACCCAAGATGATAATACACAATCATCAAGTTGTGCTTCAGATGGCAGCCCAGGATTCACAGCAAACAAAAGCAAACAAAAGGCTTTAAGTAGCATTTGAATTGTAAACAGTAAAAAGACCAAAGATACATAATTAGGTACAATCATTAACAGACCAGGTTAAAAAAGGAGGGGGAAGGGTGGAGAAGTCACGTATCAGTAGGTCTCCCAAAGGTGGCAGGTTTCCTTCTATATTCCTGTGACATTATTACTATAACTACTCCAGGAGTATTTAGCTGACTGGCAGCAAGCACTGCAGAAAAAAATCCACAGCAATGAACACTGTACTGTGCTTCTTCACTACAGACAGATTCATATTTTATGCGTACATGTTGGGGGTGGGGTTGTGCCTGGATGTGTGAATATTTACACTGCACTGGGCATGATTATGCTTCTTGGGCAAATTATACTAAAATAACCCTAAAAGCCGAAAGAAACAAAACAAATGGGGTAATGGGAATGCAAATGTCTCCTCCAGTCATCTCCAACCCCACAGATGGAACAGGAAGGAACCACAGACATTATACAATTTTGATCCAGACCCCTCCCTTTCACATTAAGAAACTAAAGCCAAGAAAGGTTAAGCAGCAACTTCCCCAAAGTCATGTTGTGGGAATGGAGCTTCTAATTCCAAATCCAATACTATTTCCCCTCCACTTCACCTCAACTCCCTTCAGGACAAATACAACCAAATCCAGCCAAAATAAGAAGTCAGTTAGTACAAAGACCCAGCGCACCTGGCCAACTCCTCCCAGGTAGCTGATGATAACAGAATTCTAGCACTACCCTCAAGTATGAGAAAGTCTGCATTTAGGTAAGAAGGCAGTGGACTGAGACAGAATGGCCAATGAACTTATGCAGATGATCTCATGGTTACATTCACACAGGGCAGCTCTCTAAACAAATACAAAAAGCTTTTCCGAATTAAAATTACTGATCAACCTGACATCTTTAGGGCACTGGTCTGTCAGTTCAATGAATCCGAAAGAGGAAAGGGAGCTTTTTCAAGTCAGAAAAAGTATGGTAGTCCATCACCTACCTACCCCATCCACCCTCTCAGAAAAGTACATGCCAACCTCCTCCTCATTGGGAATCACAGTATGTGCGATGTGGTGTTAAGCTGGGCGTGGTGGCTCACCCCTGTAATCCCAGCACTTTGGGAGGCAAAGGCAGGAGGATCGCTTGAGGTCAGGAGTTTGAAACCAGCCTGGCCAACATTGTGAAACCCCGTCTCTACTAATAATACAAAAATTAGCCAGGTATGGTGGCGGGTGCCTGTAATCCCAGCTACTCAGGATGCTGAGGCAGGAGAATCACTTGAACTCAGGAGGCAGAGGATGCAGTGAGCTGAGATCACACCACTGCACTCCAGCCTGGGCAACAGAGACCCTGTCTCAACACACACACACACACACACACACACACACACACAAACAAAAGTGTGGCACATAGGTATGGTGTGGAGAAAAAAATGTGGAAAACCGGGCCGGGCGCGGTGGCTCACACCTGTAATCCCTGCACTTTGGGAGGCTGAGGCGGGCAGATCACAAGTTCAGGAGTTGGAGACCAGCCTGACGAACATGGTGAAACCCTGTCTCTACTAAAAATACAAAAATTAGCCGTGTGTGGTGGCGCACGTCTGTAATCCCAGCTACTCAGGAGGCTGAAGCAAGAGAATCGCTTAAACCCAGGAGGCAGAGGTTGTAATGAGTGGAGATCACACCACTGCACTCCAGCCTCTGGGACAGAGTGAGATTCTGTCTCAAAAAAAAAAAAAAAGAAAGAAAAATGTAGAGAACCACTGTGATTGAACAAGAAAGCAATTTTAAAAAATCAAAACTCCACTCTAAAAGGGCCTATAAATGAACAGTCAAAAAACCCTAAACTCCCTTTTCCTTTGACAGGTCATTTCACAATTTATCATCCTTTGTTAAAATTGTATATAAGCCTTCAGGTCTAACTCTTCTTGAGTTTTTTCTCTTCAGTGAAGTCTCCTTCCCTTTACCCCTACGTGGCACATAAAAATATCAACATCATGAAGCTTGCATGCCTTTTCTCCTGTAATGTCTTTTGTCATTTAATTCAGACTCACATGAACTGAACCTAAAAAAGTAGATGAAAAGTTTTTCCTATACTACACTTAAAAAGTGGATCTACACAATTCACTCAAATATTTAGGTCCCTAATCTATAACTGCAATTTTTTATATTTCCTTCCTGAGAAACTCACCCAGTTAAAAGTCTGGGTTTTTTGTTTATCAATTGATTCTTCAAAAGCCATTAAAACGATGTACCAAGAGAAAGCCTGAACATGAGTCCTGATCAATATGGGTCATGAGCTGTATTATGGACATGCTTTGGAAGCTGGGGTTTCATGCTGTAGGCACAGTCAAGTCCTAAAACCCACTCCATCCCTTTTCCAAGAGCCCCACTCACCCACAGCCAGGCAATCTGCAATTTGGCCTGGGGCAAGCCCACTCCAGCCCTCAGGTTCCATAACCAAGAAACACGTGTGGTCCACTCCCTATTCCATTGTTTTCTCTGCCCTGGGTGTGTGCCAAAAACACCAACTGCAGACAGCTAAGCTCTCCAACCTTCTAGAGAATGCACCCCGGGTCCCCTCAGGATCCAGCAAGAGGTAAAAGGGACAAGGGAAAAGCAGAGGACCACTTACTCCTAACAGCTTCAGCTCCCCAAAGCCAACATTACAAAAGAGTGCTAAAAAAAATGGTACTAGGCTGGTCGTGGTGGCTCACACCTGTAATCCTACCACTTTGGGACACCAGGGCAGGAGGACTACTTGAACCTAGGACCAGACTGGACAACATAGGGAGACCCCTATCTCTACAAAAAAAAATAAAAAATTAGATTTACCTAATAGAGTAGTTTTAAAAATCTTTTTGAATCAAAATACTTACTTTCCAGCTTTCAAATACAACTCCCTGAGGAAGCACTTCAACAGTCACTAAATAAAGAACGCGAGCATTGGCCAAAATACAATGATGCACCTAAACACACATAAATACTCTCTTAAGGAAAATTATTCAAGTAAAAGAAGAGTAAAAATAGTATTTTCTTTCTAATGAAATCCATTTTCATCCACCCTGAAGATCTTGAGTAATGAGGGTTTGAGAGTGCTGTATTTGCTTCTCCAGGGAACTTGGCACAGTAATGGGGGTTAGTGCTCAGCAGAATTTCCTCCTCTGTGGCTCTAAAGTACTTAAACCTTGACATCAAGCTGATTTATCTCACCCAGGATTACTTACTGTATCAGAAAATCAAAATACATGTTACTATCTTTAAGCTACACAATACAGTGGTTGTATGCTGCAAACACCTGCCCCAATAAAAGCCAGCATCTGCATCACCACCTTTGCTGACTCTTAGGGCAATGGCTAATTACTATCTAGATGGTAGTAAGGTAAGTAATAACCAATTAAAATGGCTATTCACAACACCCCAAAGCAGCAAGAAGATATAATAGCACATAATGCAGCCGACAAACATTTGAGTATCTCATATATTAGGAGGTGCTGGATGAAAATTACTATCCCTGACCTCATAGAGCTTCTGGCCTAGTTGAGGAGACAGGCAAGCAACAGAAATTCAGTACTGCTTGTGCCTGACAGTGGTAAACACAGAGTTCTACAGGAATAAAGGAGGTGGATAAAAGTCAGAGAAAGCTGATAAGACTGAGCTGAGTCCTGAAGAACAAAGAGGAGGTAGTCAGAAAAAGGAGCATGTTTGGGGCAGAGCACCGTACTTACCAACACATGTGTAACACAGCATATTACTCTGGGTAGCATCTTCATATACATCCATTCTCACCTTATAGCCAATTGCCAAGGTTTACTGATTCCTAACATTATGACTCTTCGAAGTCCCTGTATGCCCCGTGGGTTTGTCCTTCAACTACTTGTACATAGAAAGCTTTAAACACCTATTCTC
The DNA here is from genome assembly GCF_002776525.5 of Piliocolobus tephrosceles. Classification (NCBI taxonomy): domain Eukaryota; kingdom Metazoa; phylum Chordata; class Mammalia; order Primates; family Cercopithecidae; genus Piliocolobus; species Piliocolobus tephrosceles. Next base: position 60,517,281 of record NC_045436.1, read on the forward strand.
CAAACTATGATTTCTTCCCACTTCCAATTAATTCTACAACAAATTAATTACACCCCATGAGGCAACCTCATCAAACTACTATATGCAGATCTCTCCCTCCACTCCACATTACAAATAGGTCTAAGTCCAAACTGTCCAGCCAAAAATGAAGTTTTCTGACTTCTCACAGCTTTACTCAGGCATCTGTTCTAGCAAGCCCCAAGACCCAGAGCTTGCATTGGTTGGGCCAGGCCTCTTCCCTGAACACTCCACTTTCTTTCAGTTCTCATTCTCTGCTAATGCTGCTCCTGTTGCTTCTTGCTCCCTACCTATCCTAATCCCACCTCTCTTCTGGGGCTCAGCTCAAAGTCACTAACTACTCCAACTCCAAACACTTATATTCTGTACTGCTCAGTTCAACTTTCTTCCTCTTTTAGAACTTTTTCACTTTGGTTTTCAATGTACTGTTACCTTAATAGTATCACTGAAAAAAATTACTCATGACACTTGTTAGAAATGGTAAAGCAGATTTTACTCAAGGGGGACCATGGTGGTACGTACAGGGAACACTGCAGTGGGATCCTGCAGTGGGGGACGGAGACTGAACGCAACTCAGATTCCAACAGAGGTGGAGATCTATAACCAAGGAGCAGGGTGGTGCCAGTGGATAGAAGATTATTAAACAGAAATATCAAGGATAAGGGGTTTATGGCTAAAGGCCAGGATAAGATAGGACAGAGTGGTCAGATACCCAGGTGAAGAATTTTCCCTAAACTGAATTTAACAGGATTTTTGCTTCAACTGGATTCAACAATAATACAAAGAGAAGGCCATGGTAGTGCCCATTCACGTGGAGGACCAGAGGAGCGTGACTAAAGTTTTGGTCAAAGGAGTCTTTGTCAGTATTCAATCAACTAAAGCCTTGCATCATGACTGAAATGTTTCGTGTGTGTCTCTAAACATTATAGCAATTTCTGGAGAACACAGATTCTCTCAAGTCAAATATGAAATAAACACAGAACAGAGGGCCAGGCTCAGTGGCTCCTGCCTGTAATCCCAGCACTTTGGGAGGCTGAGGCAGGAGTATTATCTGAGATCAGGAGTTCAAGACAATCTGGCTAACATGGAAAAACCTCGTCTCTACTGAAAAAAAAAAAAAAAAAACACAAAAATTAGCCAGGCGTGGTGGTGCATACCTGTAGTCCCAGCTACTCAGGTGGCTGAGGCAGGAGAATCACCTGAACCAAGGAGGAGGAGGTTGCAGTGGGCTGGGCTTGCGCCACTGCACTCCAGCCTGAGCGACAAGAGTGAAACTCCGTTTCAAAAAAAATAAAGACATAACAGAGAAGAGGGACCATGATGGTAGGTACAGAGAACACTGCAATGAGACCTTGAAGTAGAGAACAGAGATTGAACCCAACTCAGACTGGTCAGAAACAAGGCCTCTCAGGATGGCTACAACAGATGCCCTCAGAATTCTGGATCCAGTCGACACGGCTCACCCTGACATTCTGTCTACATTTCCTCAAAACTGATGCAAAGTTATCCATCAGGCTTTTCGGAGCCTGGAGTGTCCACCTGCCATGAGAAACAATAGCTACAGAGACAAAAGTGCTAGTTAGTGGGCATTTGGGAGTTTGACCAAAAAGAGGAAGACTACCTAGGAAGTTAGATTAAAAACAGAACACTGCCTGGAAAGGCCACTGGCCAAAGACCCTGGCTGGACCAGTTACTTAATAATCCTCTGGTGTCTCTACTCCACTCACTGCATGAAGAGATGCACCAAGACAACTGAGCATCTGTGGCAGCTGCCGGAGAACCATCTATCTCCTCAGGAAATGCAAACACATGCTTTACCCACTGGCCCAAACCCCTATTTAGATTACATGCGGATCACTCTCTCCTTGGATCCCTTCTGTCATATCGGTTAAAATGCAGTACATTCTCGGAGGCTGAGGCAGGAGAATGGCGTAAACCCGGGAGGCGGAGCTTGCAGTGAGCTGAGATCTGGCCACTGCACTCCAGCCCAGGCGACAGAGCGAGACTCCGTCTCAAAAAAAAAAAAAAAAAAATGCAGTACATTAGCTAACATATTAATTTGAGGAAAATTTTATCAAGGTAGATGTCAGAGATATGGTGAACAAGATATGGAATGTCTGCGCTGCAGGAGCACATGGTCTACTTGGAGGAAACATCAAATAACCAGACAAGTGGTTTCAGTGCGGCAAGTGCCATAAAAGTCACCAGATTACTGCTCACATGCACAGGAGATAGCAAGGCACCTGAAAACCTTGAAATTCACATTCCTCTGACTGAAACTGGGAAAAATCTGCACGCAATAGATTGAGAGGAGCCACTATCTGAAGGAACCCATCCCTAGGGTGGCTCTGGAATTTGAGTGAACAAGTTCAGTGACCTGGGCGTGGTCATGACTGATGTGATGATTCTAAGAAAGAATGAGAACCTCATGGACAAGGAGAGAAGGACTTCTACAAAAGAATAAGAGGGTTGGGCACAGTGGCTCACACCTGTAATCCAGGCACTTGAGGAGGCCGAGGCTGGCATACCACTTGAGGCCAGGAGCTCAAGACCAGCCTAGCAACATGGTGAAACCCCGTCTCTACTAAAAACACAAAAAGTTAGCCAGGTTTTGGTGGTGTATGCCTGCTGTCCCAGCTACTCAAGAGGCTGAGGCAGGAGAATCGCTTGAACCTGGGAGGCAGAGGTTGCAGTGAGGTCGAGATCTTACCACTGCACTCCAGCCTGGGCAATATAGCAAGACTGTCTCGAAAAAAGAAAAAAAAAAGGAGTAAGATAATTAAGAATTTGAAGATGTTTATTCAATGCTATTCCTGGGAAACAAGGACTGATTTGAGGAAAACAAACTGTCCAGTTACTAGAATTACTTACTCTCTGTGGTGGAACAGGGCTCATTTATCAGGCCATAAACTCTATAGCTATAATAAGGATTACACCCTAGTGATTTCAACTGTCTTATGGCACATATGCAGAAAGGCTGGTTTCTCTCTCAAAGTATCAATTTTATCTACTGTTTCCATTTTTATTTATTTCACTCATAAAGTTCTAGAAGGTACTCAATTAAAGACCTCTACATACTTTTATATATCACCCAATGCAATACTATGTATTAAAATAACCTACTGGATGAATGCCTTAGTTTCCGTACTGTTACCTTACATTCAAATCCACTTTACTGAATTTGAGATGCTTTTACTTTAATATCTAATTGACCTTTAACTGGAATAACTTCTACTGTATTCATTTTTAAAATTTTATTGATGCCCTTCCATTCTGTCAAATAGCTAAAAGCAAATACCTAAAGATACTAAAGAATGTATTTTCAGAAACCAGGTGGTCTTATAATAAAACTAAGTATTTCATGAGCTACTCCTGTTTTTTGTTTGTTTGTTTTCGTTTTCTTTTTTTTTTTTTTGAGACAGAGTCTCGCTCTGTCACCTAGGCTGAAGTGCAGTGGCTCACCTGGCTCATTGCAAGCTCTGCCTCCCAGGTTCACGCCAGAGTTTCCTGCCTCAGCCTCCGGAGTAACTGGGACTACAAGCACCTGCCACCACACCCTGGCTATTTTTTTTTTTTTTTGTATTTTTAGTAGGGACAGGGTTTCACCCTGTTAGCCAGGATGGTCTCAATCTCCTGACCTCATGATCCGCCCGCCTCGGCCTCCCAAAGTGCTGGGATTACAGGCGTGAGACACCGCACCCTGCCACTCCTTTTGATTTAAGTTCACATAGTTCAAATTATTTTTTAAACACTAGGTACCTAATACATTGATTCCTAAATTACTGATCATAGAACACTCCCCCAAAAAGATACATTACATTCTTAATAGGTCACTTTTGTCTTCTATGGAATATACAGTTCTAAATACCCAAATATAATGACCTATAACTTAACAATAAAATCTGTCCACCTGTCCCTAAATGAATGTGAAGGAAACCCAGCTGGTTTCTTTTTTTTTTTTTTTTTTTTTGAGACGGAGTCTCGCTCTGCCGCCCAGGCTGGAGTGCAGCGGCGCGATCTCAGCTCACTGCAAGCTCCGCCTCCCGGGTTCACGCCATTCTCCTGCCTCAGCCTCCCGAGTAGCTGGGACTACAGGCGCCCGCCACCTCGCCCGGCTAATCTTTTTGTATTTTTTAGTAGAGACGGGGTTTCACCGTGTTAGCCAGGATGGTCTTGATCTCCTGACCTCGTGATGCGCCCGTCTCGGCCTCCCAAAGTGCTGGGATTACAGGCTTGAGCCACCGCGCCCGGCCTGGTTTCCTACCTCAGTTTTTAAAGTAAACGTTAATCGCCTAAATATGAAGTTTTCAAAGTGGCAACGTTATCTAATTCATATGCTCACAGAATCTAAAAATACTACTATGACTCTAACTCAAACCCAGATTCTCAATTTAACTAAAGGGTTATATCCAGTCAAAAAAAAAGTCATAGATTTAACTGACAAATAGCTTAAATCTTAAGCATTGTTTTAATCTTGTCTAAATATCTCAAGCAAAAAAAAGTGCTCTTTATAACGTCATACACCACTTATTTAAGGAAAATGCTGGCCCAAGCTAATACAGAACCTCTGGAAAGAGGTAAAACTTAGAAATATTCAGCTGACAAGTTTACATTAACAATAAATAGCCACCTCCTCCAAAAGGAAAAAATTATGATAACTGACCAGATAATAAATAACTATAATATTTACTCTTAGGAACATTACTCATAAAGCCCATGTACTATAATACATTAGTTCACTGTAAATTCTTCATAAGTTATTTTTGAACTCAGATTTAAAAACCAAGAAAGCATTTTTCAAGACTTTAAGGAATTTATAAATTTGAGTGGTTCTGAATGAATCACAAGCAGCTCTCATTTGCCAATTTATAAATAATCCAATCACCGCTTATGAGCTCTAAGGCAATCTATTAAACCCCTTCCAGGACTCTGTAATTGCTGACTCAATTAAGAGTCAGCAACTGAAAAAGAGCAGCTATGACAAAATATTCCAATCATTTGTACTTGGAATGTATTTTTTTTAACTTCCCTTGACATGGGAGTAAATGAAATCACAACCAAACAAAAAAGGCAGTCAGTCACCATGGTCTCCAATCTTGAGCTTTTATCCCTATTTCCATCTACTCAGAATTCTTTTCTGTTACATCTAAATGCTCAGATGTGGAAAGATGCCCAAGACATATTAGGAGAGAAAAACAGGCAAACTGCAGGGAAAAAACCCAAAATATAAAGCCATTTATATATAACAGGAGGAGAGAAAATACCTACAGCAATAGATTGTATATTCACAGAACATTTCTGCAAGAACATAAATGTTCATAGTGGTTATCTCTGAGAAATGTGACCAAAGGGTTCCAAGACAGACTGAGTTGGGAACTCTTCCTTCTCTTTATGACCTTTAATATGATTTTAACTTTTCACCATGATTATGTACTAGACTTATAATAGTAAAGATTTTTTTTTTTTTTTTTTTTTTGAGAGACAGAGTCTCGCTCTGTCGCCCAGGCTGGAGTGCAGCGGTGTGATCTCTGCTCAGTGCAACCCCAGCCTCCCAGGTTCAAGCGATTCTCCTGTCTCAGCTTCCCAAGTAGCTGGGACTACACACGCATGCCACCATGCCTAGCCAATAGTAAAGATTTCTTTCTTCCCTGGTCCTCACTATATAAAAGACCCTGGAAGCACAACTTCTTGCCCCAATGCAAAGCACCAGCCTGTAACGAGCAACCATCAGTAAACTATGTATATGCCACCTCTTTCCTGAGATGCAGTATCAAAGACTTGTCTTGCTCTAAAAGAATATCTGGTGCAAAGGTGCAGAAGAAAAAAAAGAGAAAAGGTAATAATGCCATAAAATGCTATTATCCCCTATTTGCTTGATTAGGTCATCCCATACTTCAAAAGCTCAAGTTTTTGAAACAGGTAAAAACAGCCAACATTAGTAGGAGGTCACTTAAAATATACGCAATAATAATAGAAAAAAACTAACCCAGACAGGAAAATTAGGGTTTAAGCTATCTTTAAAGAACAAACACAGGCCGGGCGTAGTGGCTCATGCCTGTAATCCCAGCACTTTGGGAGGCCAGCCGGATCATCTGAGGTCAGGAGTTCGAGACCAGCCTGGCCAACATGGTGAAAACCTGTCTTCACTAAAAATACAAAAATTAGCCGGGCCTGGTGGCGGGTGCCTGTAATCAGGTTGGTGGTCTCAAACCTAGCAGCTACTTGAGGCAGGAGAATCGCTTGAACCCGGGAGGCGGAGGTTGCAGAAATCCGAGATCGTGCCACTGCACTCCAGCCTGGGCAAAAAGAGTAAGACTCCATCTCAAAAAAAAAGAATCCATTTCAACTCCTTATCCATTTCCACAGTAGTACTACTTTGGAAAAAATAAAAATAAAAAAGGCTATGTTCAAGAGGTAGCTGGCAAATACGCCATTCCTTTCACCTATGGCAGGCATGGTTGACAAATTAGGCCATTCTTTTCCACACTCCCAGGCATATATCTTCAGGATCCTTCTTAATGCAGTGCTACCACCCACAGAAATAAAGCCCATTTGCCCTATATGTCTTATTCCTCGTCTCAGTTTTCTGACAATTTATCAGGGAAAGCTAGGGTCAGATTAATCTCTTCAGAATATATAAAAATGAAATGCTTATTTTTAAAATGGAATGTTTATTTTTTAAAGCATTTCACTGAAATCAGGAGTTTGTGTTCCATTCTGCTTTGGGGGTCTCTGAACCAGGTACTAATTTCTGTAATACAAACATACACACCCAAATCTTCATGTCAAACTCTAAAAGCTCTAATCATAAAACCAAGTGCTTTTGAATGAACGAAGGTAAGAGTAAGCATGAGAAAGGATTCTACAACCCATTATTCCATCCTTGGTGGAAAAAGCCAATAAATGCTAAATGTGTACAGGGTAATTTTAAAAGATTTTTAAATGCTCAAACCAGATGCTCTTATACAGGATATACAAAGCAGCTTCTGCAGAAACCAGACTCAACCAGCTAATGACAATTACACTGTGCACAGATTGAAATGCAGCTGTTTTTCAGGAACTTTGTTGCTTGATTATACCCGGTTGTCAGAAACTATCAGTTACCACTAACAATGTTAAGTCACCAAAAATTTTTAAAGTACTGTTTTAAAAAAAAAAAAAGAGAGACTCCCAATGTTGTATATTTGAAGATCTAGATGACACACTTGACAAAAACAGCATTTATACAATCATCCAAGTTACATATGAAAACAAACATTTCATCACAATTGTATAATACAGCCTTGTTATTATGATCATGGAAACCTAAGATGGTCTCAAACCTAGCAGCAAGGTCTAGAAAGCACTCTCTGAGGCTGAAGTCCGAGTCTCACAACGCAGACCGTGTCTACAAGTCTCACAACACAGACTGTCTACAAGAAATCTTCCCAAAAGAAACCCATAAAATCATAAATAACTGCAGACCTACAGAGGATTTCAAAAACAATGTAAAATAATTTAATCCACCATTCCTACTTTTAAAGAGGAGTACATGGAATTCTGGATGTTTATCAACTTGCACAAACACACATAAGTAGATCTAGTGCAAAGGTAGTAGCAGAACCAAAGACCAGTTCCCCAGGTGGGTGGGCAGGCCAGCCACCTCCTCCCAGATTCCTGGACCACGGGTTTCTTCCTCCTGGATGTACACTGGGATTTAAAAAGAGGTCATGTGAATGATTAAGGCCATGATATGTTATCAGGGAGCAAAAACTGAAAATGTAACCAATGAACAATAGTCTGTTAACTTGGAAACTGAAACACAGATTCATGGCAAGATGGTCACAAATGCCATTCATTTTGCCTAGTGGAGCACACAAAAGGTAAAGCTGGAAGACAACTGGGTCAGCAGTTCCTTAAACACTACCACAGGAGAATGAGTTCTCCCGGAGTGGCAGGCATTAACTTCTGATTGGTGTGACACATACACCCTACTTGACATTATCTCCCTCTGTAGCAGAACCCAATCTTACAATACATATCCTCTTACACAGGGCTTCTTAGCTTGAACCCCCTGGAGGGTGTGAGAGATGACCAAGGTATTTGTTCTTACACATTTTATCCTAAAAAGGGATCTAGGATCAGAATTCCAGCTACTCCGGAAGCTAAGGCAGGACAACTGCCTGAGACCAGGAGGTTGCTGAGCTGTGATCATGTCACTGCACTACAGCCTGAGCAACAGAGAGACCCTGTCCCAGAGAAGAAAAAAAAAAAAAAAACACCTGCCATTGCACTCCAGCCTGGGCAAGAAGAGCAAAAAACAAAAACAACCCACAGCCCTCAGCGCAGCCAACTACCTCCAAACAAACTTCTAATTTCAACTTGTATTCTCAGGTTCCTAGAAGGGAGCTCAGCCACCGGCAGAAACAATCAAGTAACTGCTGTGTCTTACTATAAATCTGGGGAGGCCAGGGAGTGATGGCCAAAGCGGGCAGAATCTTTGAGCTCAGGAGTTCGAGAACAGACAAAAAAACATAGCAGCCGGGCGCGGTGGCTCAAGCCTGTAATCCCAGCACTTCGGGAGGCCGAGACAGGCGGATCACGAGGTCAGGAGATCGAGACCATCCTGGCTAACACGGTGAAACCCCGTCTCTACTAAAAGTACAAAAACTAGCCGGGCGAGGTGGCGGGCGCCTGTAGTCCCAGCTACTCGGGAGGCTGAGGCAGGAGAATGGCGTAAACCCAGGAGGCGGAGCTTGCAGTGAGCTGAGATCGGGCCACTGCACTCCAGTCCGGGCAACAGAGTGAGACTCCGCCTCAAAAAAAAAAAAAAAAAAAAAACATAGCAAACCCCATGTCAACAAAAAATACAAAAAACAGCCAGGCCTGGTGGGGGATGCCTGCGGTCCCAGCTACTCGGGAGGCTGAGTGGAAGGATCAAGTGAGCCCTGGAATTCACACCACTGCACTCCAGCCTGGACAACGGGGTGAGACCCTGTCTCAAATTAATCAACCAACCAACCAATCTGGGGTCAACAGCCTGTTTCTGTATGGTTTTTAAGCTAAGAGTGATTTTCACATATTCAAATGGTTGAGGGTAGACAGCCAAAGAACATTTCATGACATATGAAGTTTATAAAAATTTTACATTTCTATATCCATAAATATCACGGTCACATTCATTTTGCCCATGGTTGCTCTGGCACAGCTGCAGACTTGTGACAGACCATATGACCCACAAAACCTAAAATATTGACTACCTGGCTCTTTACAGAGAAAGTCAACTGATCTCTCCTATAAATCAACAGATCAGTAGTATGATGTTTATAAACCACCATTATGTGTGTTTAGTTCAATATGAATCAATTACCAGGTGCCGGACAAGCACCCGAAAGCTTACAAAATTAAGGATCAGACACAATCACTCCTTAAGAAACCCCTAACTATTGCGAGGCACGGTGGCTCACGCTTCTAATCCCAGCACTTGGGGAGGCTGAGGAGGGTGCATCACCTGAGGTCAAGAGTTCGAGAGCAGCCTGGCCAACATGGTGAAAACCCATCTCTACTAAAAATATATAAATTAGCTGGGCATGGTGGCGGGCGCCTGTAATCCCAGCTACTCGGGAGGCTGAGGCAGGAGAACTGCTTGAACCCAGGAGACAGAGGTTGCAGTGGGCCCAGATCGTGCCACTACACTCCACCCTGGGTGACAGAGCAAGACTCTATCTAAAAAATCCAAAAAAAAAAAAACACTCCCCCGCTAACTAGAGCAGGCAATAATCCAAAGGAGGGCATTGAGGGGACCTCTAAGCAACTTAAATAAAGGCCACAGTAAAACCTGTGGGTTTTTCTCAAAAGAAAACCCCTGAGGCTTCTACTTGGGGCTAGTGTACACAAGTTTTAAAAACTTCTAACAAGCTTCTTACTTTTCGAGTTAATGACCAATAAGCAGAAAAATCACTGTTCTCAACAGACATTTTAACTACAATATATGGTAACAGTGGCAGTAAAAGGATCACAGAGAAATCATAAAAAGAAGTCACCAGAATTTAAACACTTAAACTAGAATCCAAGGATGTGCTTAAGGGAACACCCATGTTTTCTGGGGGAGAGAATCCATGGCTTTCAGTTTCAAGTGTCCCCAACTTAAAAAGTTACAAATCACCAACACACAGCCTCTGTATGTTAAGCGCATCATTACATTTCCACACGGAAATAACTGATGCTCATAAAGATGACAGAGTAATCAATAAAAATTTTAAATTGCATTTAGTGTACTTTGTGCTAAACTAAAGCAAGTCATGATGTTCAACCTCAAGCAACTTGCTAATAACATTGCTATTTCTTGTTCCTTACCCTAGTGTAAGTGAAAGAAAAAATAAATAAATAAATAAATAAAGATTATTTTATTCCTCAGTGTGGACTCACACCACTGAAATCTTACCTTAAAGTAAGTGCTTATAAACTCTCATGGAAGATGCCAGGAATTCTCAAATTAATAAAATCTCCTACACAGGAGACACTAAATGATCAATAGTTTAAAATATTACCACCAGCCACACTGGTGCACACCTGTAATCCCATCCACTCAGGAGGCCAGGGTGGGAGGACTCAGTTCAGGAGTTCAAGATGAGCCTGGGCAACCTGAGCAACACAATGAAACCTCCTCTCTCTAACAAAAAAAATAGACAGACAGATGCAAATTCTGAGCACTTTCGAAGTAATAGAAAACTGGCCAGGCACACTGGCTCACGCCTGTAATCTCAGCACTTTGGGAGGCCGAGGTAGGTGGATCACTTGAGGTAGGGAGTTCGAGATCAGCCTGGCCAACATGGTGAAACCCCGTCTCTACTAACAATACAAAAATTAGCCAGGCACGGTGGCATGCGCCTGTGATCCCAGCTACTCCGGAGGCTGACTCATGAGAATCACTTGAACCCACTGCAGTGAGCCAAGATCCCACCACTGCACTCAACCCTGGGTGACAGAGTGAGAACCTGTCTCAAAAAAAAAAAAAAAAAAAAACAGAGAGAGAGAGAAAACTGTAGTTTACTTCCCTCAGCAAATAAGCCCAAAAGAATCTAAGGTTTTAAAAATTAACTTTCTTCGGCCAGGCATGGTGGCTCACGACTGTTATCACAGCACTTTGGGAGGCCGAGGCGGGCGGATCACAAGGTCAGGAGATGGAGACCACGATGAAACCCCGTCTCTACTAAAAATACAAAAAATTAGCCGGGCGCGGTGGCGGGTGCCTGTAGTCCCTCGGGAGGCTGAGGCAGGAGAATGGTGTGAACCCGGGAGGCGGAGCTTGCAGTGAGCCAAGACTGCGGGACTGCACTCCAGCCTGGGCAACAGAGAGAGACTCCTCTCAAAAAAAAAAAAAAAATTAACTTTCTTCAATTGCTCTCTATTACATTATATCTCACCTCTACCCAAAGAACCAAAGGCAAAAAGTAAATACTGAATTTGTTTTAGAGTAACCAAAATTGGTCATTGAACATTTATTGTGCGCACATCGTATACTATGGATCTAGGAGATTAAACGTAAAAATACATGGCCCCTTTCCTAATGATAAAGGCTTTCCTTTCCAAGTCTGGTAATCTTTATGTTTCTGCTTTGAGGTGAGGAAAGGATCCTTAATAAATCATTCAATCAAGTCCTGGGCTAGGAAAGGTCCCATTATAGCCAAAGTTTAGCATCAGTTTCTTCCATTCTATTCCATGACACCCAACCTTAAACTTACAAATTGTTACTCCTATGTGTAATTAAAAAGGCCCTCCGGCCGGGCGCGGTGGCTCAAGCCTGTAATCCCAGCACTTTGGGAGGCCGAGGCGGGCGGATCACGAGTTCAGGAGATTGAGACCATCTTGGCTAACACCGTGAAATCCCATCTCTACTAAATATACAAAAAAATTAGCCAGGTGTGGTGGCAGGCGCCTGTAGTCCCAGCTACTTGGGCGGCTGAGGCAGGAGAATGGCGTGAACCCGGGAGGCGGTGCTTGCAGTGAGCTGAGATAGCACCACTGCACTCCAGCCTGGATGACAGAGCAAGACACTGTCTCAAAAAAAAAAAAAAAAAAAAAAAAGGCCCTCCAAGGTCATTTTCTTGCATTTATTAGGAGCGCAGAGTAACTTGCTTCATCAGGGCTACGAACTGTAAAAAAAGAAAAAATCAAAATAATGCATACACGCTCATGATCACAAACCAAAGTTTTCATATGAGAAATACACTAGGCAAAGGACAATAGACTCAATTAAATCTCAACTTTCTGAGATATTACATTCCACAAAGATAAAAAGAACAAACATAGTAATTGTCCAGATTGTAAATACACGGTCATTTAAAGTGCTGTAAGGACTTGAAAATGGAGACAACAGATTTAAGACTTTTAAGGAAACAACTTACCTGTCTCAGGAATTAAAATACTTTCCTAATTGATTGCTGATACCTTCTAAGAAACTAGAAACTCCAAGCAAACCCACCCTTCATGTTTAAAAAAAAAAAAAAAGGTATTGTTGAATATGGTGCCAATTCTCGTACAAGTTAAAGGCTTGTACAAGAGAGGGAATAAGTTTAAAAGTGACATAACTTTCACTGTTTTAACAATCAAGCTGGCCGGGCGCAGTGGCTCAAGCCTGTAATCCCAGCACTTTGGGAGGCCGAGACGGGTGGATCACGAGGTCAGGAGATCGAGACCATCCTGGCTAACACGGTGAAACCCTGTCTCTACTAAAAAATAGAAAAAACTAGCCGGGCGAGGTGGCGGGCGCCTGTAGTCCCAGCTACTCGGGAGGCTGAGGCAGGGGAATGGCGGGAACCCGGGAGGCGGAGCTTGCAGTGAGCTGAGATCCGGCCACTGCACTCCAGCCCGGGCAGAGCCAGACTCAGCCTCAAAAAAAAAAAAAAAA
>NC_045436.1:60530287-60551468 GCF_002776525.5 Piliocolobus tephrosceles
CAAAAAAAAAAAAAAAAAAAAAATCAAGCTAGGCCGGGCGCGGTGGCTCAAGCCTGTAATCCCAGCACTTTGGGAGGCCGAGACGGGTGGATCACGAGGTCAGGAGTTCGAGACCATCCTGGCTAACACGGTGAAACCCCATCTCTACTAAACATACAAAAAACTAGCCGGGCGAGGTGGCGGGCGCCTGTAGTCCCAGCTACTCAGGAGGCTGAGGCAGGAGAATGGCGTAAACCCGGGAGGCGGAGCTTGCAGTGAGCTGAGATCCGGCCACTGCACTCCAGCCTGGGCCACAGAGCGACACTCCGTCTCAAAAAAAAAAAAAAAAAAAAAATCAAGCTAAACCTCTTAATGTCAACCCAAATAAAAAGCAAGGTGTGTTTGCTAATATGTCATATTTCCCTCCACAAGATATCTGTTTAATAAACCTCATGGGAAAACCAGTTTTATAATGCAAAGTCTGACAAACCATTAACTGTAATGCTGTAACAGGTACCCCATAATACTAAACGACAGGGAAGAGCTTCACAAATAAGAAAGTAAAGAAGCAAGCAGAACTGTGACAGATTCCTGTGCCTCCTCTTCACTCTGACCAAACCTTAAAGAGACAGGATGTAATCCGTGTTTGATATCTTGATGTTTACTGTTCCAACCACCTCAGTACTGAAACACAAACATCTGAGAAATCTGTTTCCAACAAGTCTGTGGAAAGTAACATCAAGTAAGCAAATTTCCTTAAAGTATTTTTCTAACAGATGATCTCCAAATCTAAGATTTCCAAATTACAATAAATACCATTTTGACTTCCTGCTTTTTTAAAATCCAGGCAACTTTATTTCCAAAGGTTTGCCTCCTCAGTGTCAGATATTCTGTCAAAAAGTTACCTAAGGGAATCGACTTAAGGGAAACAACCAAATGCAATAAATGGTCCTTTATTAGGCAGTGGTTTAGACAAAGCTTCTCTATTACATTCTGGGGCTAAATGGGGAAATCTGGACACATCACAGTAATAGATGATATTAAAACTAACCAAGCTAGCTGACAGAAAAAAAAGAAAAGGTCTTCACAGTGGGGTGCAGTGGCTCACACCTGTAATATCCCAGCACTTTGGGAGGCTGAGGCAGGTGGATCACCTGAGGTCAGGAGTTGAAAAACAGCCTGGCAAACATGGTGAAACCCCGTCTCTACTAAAAATACAAAAAATTAGCTGGGCGTGGTAGCAGGAGCTTGTAATCCCATGTAATCCCAGCTACTCAGGAGGCTGAGGCAGGAGAATCGCTGGAACCTGGGAGGCATAGGTTGCAGTGACCCGAGATCGCACCATTGCACTCCAGACTGGGCAACAAGAGCGAATCTTCGCCTCAAAAAAAAAAAAAAGTCCTTACAGATGGTATGTACATGTATCTCATTTTTATTAAAACACACATGTATATACAGAGAAAATTATCTGAAAAGTAATACAGTAGCCATCTATGAATAGTAGCAATTTGTTTTTGTATTTGTTTCCTTGTATTTTCTAATTTTCAAAAACGTACATGTAACACTACTTGTGCAATAACTTTTCAATTAACAGCTCCTTAAAGTCAAAAAGCAGTATCGATCACGTGCCTACTATACGTGAGATGGAATGGAAATCTGCTTTTAGTCTCACCTAGTCCTCCAAGTTTGCTTTTTAGGTCATCTTTCTTCCCCAACCCCCTAGGCTAAGCAACAAAACACATTCCTTAAACTCCAATAGGTTTTCTCCCTCTAGTTTCACCCAGACACACTTATTTTTCATTGCTGTCCCTGTATAGCTACTCTTTCAACCTTGATAACTAATATAAGTAAAGCACTGGTTTACAGGCAGAAGAAAACCAGTCAAGTGAAGCGGGGAGAACTAAGAAGGTGTGTTTTGTTTCCTTTTAAATGAACACATATCTACCTTTGTTAAAGTTAAAATACACGTGGCCGGGCGCGGTGGCTCAAGCCTGTAATCCCAGCACTTTGGGAGGCCGAGACGGGCGGATCACGAGGTCAGGAGATCGAGACCATCCTGGCTAATACGGTGAAACCCCGTCTCTAATAGAAAATACAAAAAACTAGCCGGGCGACGAGGCGGGCGCCTGTAGTCCCAGCTACTCGGGAGGCTGAGACAGGAGAATGGCGTGAACCCGGGAGGTGGAGCTTGCAGTGAGCTGAGATCCGGCCACTGCACTCCAGCCTGGGCGGCAGAGCAAGACTCCGTCTCAAAAAAATTAAAAAATAAAAAATAAATAAAGTTAAAATACACGTGCAACCAACCCAACTTTTACTAGAAAGTAGTCTGTAATCTTAAAGATGGAATCAAGTTCAAGTTCTACCTTACTTTCAGACACTCCCATTATCTCTGCTAAATAGGGACGAAAGGAAATAGGAAGAAACCTAACACTTTAACAGCTTAAAATTATATTTATTCTACACATTAAAATGAAAATGCCAAGTAAAAGACACTTATAAAAGTATGCAAACTTTGAGGAAGACAGCAAAATACCAAGAAGAAAGCCATCTGATTTAAAAGTGACCGTAAGTAAATGAGACTAAGATCTTTGGGATAAAAGGACAATAAAAATTCTGGGTTGCATGTACTTGCTAAGAGTGTTACTCACAGAACATCCCATTTAACTCCTCCCACATATGTTGCCCACCTACAACAAATTACTACATCAAGAGTGTTGAGTCAATGTAAGTATGGGCATAATGAATGCTTCCTTTCTCCACCTATAAGTGATTAAATCTTGATCAGTTGTGATTTGATCAAAATGCTACTTATTATAAAATCTCTAACCACTGGTGAGTCACTACCTAAATCAGCTTTCAGGGAAATAATTTCTATCTTAAAACTAGTTCATTAGCTTTGAAAGGTATTAGCCTTGAGCTACAAGTAGCAAGAGAGCCATGGTGGGTATTATAAAAAGGAAAAATAGTTCACCTAATAAAAACCTTTGGGAAAGAACCCCCTAAGCATTCCCATTAATGGAAACCTCAGATCCTCTCCTACTTTCCTAAAAACGTAGCTGTCTCAGGTCATTCACTGCAGCTGTCATTTTACAAAAGAAAATTTAAATTCCCTCTTGGCCGGGGCAAATAGAGGGCGACAGCCCCTCGCCCCGGCCGAGGAGAGGCAGGGCGCCGGCCTCCTCGTTACTAGAAGGCAAGCTAAAGCTCCTTTTAAACGGCCTCCGGAAGACGACGCATTCCTAACGGGTTTCGAAGGCATGTTTAAATCGCCCGCTTTTTTGTTTGCTCTCAGCATTCACCGGCGCCGGGACTGCGGCCGCCCCCGCCCGCTTGGGGTGGGAAACCTGGGGCCAGCACTGCCTGGGGCGGCGGGGGGGAGACCGGGGGCGGGGTGAGACCCGGGACGCGCCGACCCGGGGTTGAGGACTGGAGGATGAGGAGCTCTCGCGGGAGGGTGGCGGAGAGCGGGGGGAGGTGAGAAGGCTGAGGATCCCAGCAAGGGGGGCACCCCGGGGTTGGGGGGGAACTGGGACGCCGCCCCGCAGCGGCGAACACTCCGCGCGGCTCCCGCCGCCCGCCGGGGAATACGCAGGGCCGCGGCTCCGCGCGGCGCCGCCCCCTCCCTCTCTTCCAATCCTCCTCCTCCTCCTCCTACTCCCGAGGCGACAGAAACAACAGCGCGGGAGGAGGGGAAAGTAACTCCCGGCACCTCCGCCGGAATTAGCCCCGGTGCAGTGATGACACCTTCTCGTGGCGCAACCAAGCCCCGCTCCCTCCGCAGCGGCGTCCCCGCCGCCGCCCTCTCCATTTGAAAGTGGCCACCCCCCGCCGCCGCAGCTCCTCCCGCCCCGCCGCCGCCAGCTGCACCAATCCGCTCGGCCCCAGTTGCAAATCAAACGCTCCCTCGCGTCCAGAAGCCACTTGCGCCGCTGGAAACGGCCGCGCCGTCCCCCTCCCCGAGTCCCTCCGGGGCGGCACCTTCGGTCTGGGGCGGGTGCGCCGGCGAGAAACGGTTTTAAGATGGGAGCGGCAGCGGCGGCGGCGGCGAGAAGCTCCGAGCGGGCTCGGCTCCCGCTCCCGCTCCCGCCCCCAGACAGTTCTGGAAACTGTGTATCACCTCTGTCACAGGAAGCCATCCGGCGAGGAAGGCGGCGCGGAACCAACAAACAAACGCCTGCGGCCGCCCGCCGGAACCGGCGCGGGGACCGCGTCGGGCTTCGGGCTGTTCCCGGGGCGGGGGCGCGGCGGCCACCCCCGCGCCGCGGGCTTTGTGCGGGGCGGGTGCGGCGGGCCGGGCGTCCCCGCCCCCGCAATCCCCCACCCCGGCCCGGGCGGCGCAGCTGGGACCGTTAGGTGACGCTCCGGCAGCGACGGAGAAGCAGCGCCTCGGCCGCCGCCCGCCCCCATTTCCACACTGGGCCGCCTCTCCTCAAACGCCAGAGGCGGGCTACAAAAGTTGGCCCCGGGGCCACCCAGCACCTGCCCACGTGCCGCGGAGGCTCGCTCCCGGGTCTCCCCCGGTTCCCTCCCCCCGCCGCCCTCGACCGCTAGGTCACCTATTACCGGTGGGAGGGGAGAGAGGCTGCTATTTAAACGCCCGCGGAAGTTGAGGCACCCCCACTGGCGGGTGCCGTGCACCTGCCTCCCGCCGCCGCGCTCCGCCACTTTGAGCAGCAGCCGCGTCCTCAGCCCCGCCTCCTGCCCGAAGGCGGGCGGGGGGGGAGCGGGAAGGAGGTGGAAGGGATCGAATTTCTCCAGCAAATGGGACCGTTCCGACAGGATTCGGTTCCCCGGTCAACATTCCACATTCCATCCCTCTCCCGCATTTGCAAGCCAATGCCGAGCAACCCGGAAAGCCTGCTGGCTACCGAACAACAGCCCCCAACTCGCAAACACAGACTCACAGGCACAAGACACGTGCACTGAAGGGCTCTGCAACTTGCAGTCCCGGGGTACACACTACACGTTCATTTAAGGAAGCAAGGAGACCAAGAGACCCCACCCCCACAATTTGCAGATGGTGCCAAAGGTTGCAATTTGCAAACCCCTTTAAGTTCATGATTAATCGGTACTTTGCTCTACCAACCGCCAACTCCTACCCCATTTCATCG
Source organism: Piliocolobus tephrosceles (assembly GCF_002776525.5). Classification (NCBI taxonomy): domain Eukaryota; kingdom Metazoa; phylum Chordata; class Mammalia; order Primates; family Cercopithecidae; genus Piliocolobus; species Piliocolobus tephrosceles. The sequence goes on from NC_045436.1 coordinate 60,535,378, forward strand.
ATGAAGGGGTTTTACACTTTACAAGCAGTCGCGCTGTAAGTAAAAGATCTGACCACTGGAAGCTCAATTCGGAAGAATTGCCAAGCTGTCCCTCCACCCCCGCCCCCCACCCCCCTCTCACTGCCCTTGAATTGATGCAATGAATATTTTGGACATGTGGCGACGCGGTGACAAGAGCCAGGGCTGCGGCCACCACACACAAATGTACCTACACACACCTATGTTTGGACAAATCCAGTCCCACCACACACACGGTCTCACACACTCTGGATTCATATATGTACGCGAACCTGCGTTCTGCCATTGCCATCTGTCTACCAAGTTGCTACTATGCTTTCCACTTTCATGCAGCCTAATGCACTTTGGCTTTCTATTAAAAAAAAAAAAAAACCTATAAACTAAAGGCAACTTAAACTGGGCTTCTGCTCCTAATGATGATTCACCTGAAAACCGCATGTTCTTCGCAAATCCAAAAGAAGAAATAGCTCTAAGTCTTCAGCCCCCCAAATTTGAAAAAAAAAAATCATAATAAAACTTACTGATCCAACATAGATCAATTCTCAGGATCCAAAAATCATCCTCTCCTCCTCCTCCTCTGGCCCCCGCCCCGGCAATGCCCAAGTTACTGGTGGGATAGTAACGCTGCGCTCAGCGGCTGCCTCCCTCCCTCCTAGCTACATATCGAGAACCCAATCTTTTGGCGCCATATTAATGACGTACTATATTATTTCCACTAGGCAGCGACCTTCAGCATTAAATTACTCCCGAGAACTCCCGAGCAAAGCAACAAAACCATCAAATATGGCTGAGCCTCTCGGCTCGTCCTGCAGCCGCCGCCGCCGCCGCCGCCGTCGCCGCCGCGGGACCGGGACGCGCACACGGACCCACGCGCGGACAAACGCGCGGCGCGCCCACCCCGCGCGCCCCCCGCGGCCCGCGCGCGTACCTGCTGCGGAGGGGTTCGGCCGAGGCGCTGGGCTGGGCGCCGCTCGCTCGCTCGGAGCTGCATGAGTTCGGGCCGCGGCGGGCGAGCGGGCGGGGAGCCGGGCGGGCCCGTGCTCTCGCCGGCGCGCACACACCCGGCACTCGCGCACGGAGGCACTCTCGGTCTGGTTTGGCTTGTTATGGAGGAAGGACTGTGTGAATCAAACTCATTTCTGGGTCACTGCTGCCACAGGGGGGAGCACTTTAATCCCTTGCCAAAACGAGAGGGTGGGGACTGGAGGGCGGAGGGAGCATGCGGGGAGCCCGCGGCTTGGGGGGCTCGGTCCCTCGTTAACTCTTCGCAGCCCTCGCCGCAGCCGGCTCGGCCTGCGCCAGTCGGGGCTCGCAAAGAACAGCACTGTTCAGCTCTTAAAAGTCTCTTTCCTTACTTCACCCACCTTGTGAGCCTAGAAATTCTTGAGGTGTCTCCAAGCAGGGAAGTGGGTTTTTAAATTAGACCCTTCAAACTGCTGTCCCAATTTCAACTCTTGTCTGACATCTAGAAATGGATTCTTTCAAAATGGTTTAAAATTACGTAGATTAAAATGTGGCTATTGAGATGTGTCATTTGGGTGAAAGGTTTTATTTTTAGGCTGAGTGGCAAAAGAGTTGTTTGTAGTAACAGTTTTAGGGAGTTGCACATTAGGATGACATTTTTAAATATAGATAATCCAATTCTGAATAACATCTTTACCTAAATTTGTATGGAAGTGATCATTGCAAATGAGCATTAATCCATTAGAAGATATTATTTATAAGTTGACACCACTTTATGTTACACATTACTGCAGAATTGGACATCTTCTCCCAAATAAGAGCAGTGAGCCTAATGCTAAAACTAGAATTACAAACTAGTATCAGATCAGTCATCACAGATTCATTTGGGGGGTATTAATGTGTTAAAAATGAGTGGTTACTGATTTTCTGCTGACGACAAACTTGCTTTTTCATATAGTGGGCAACATACTTCTTTATGGATTCGCCTAGGGAAATAGAGGGGTATATGACATTCAGCTTCAAAAGGAAAAAAGTACGGATTAGAAACTCCCATTCAGGCCGGGCGCGGTGGCTCACGCCTGTAGTCCCAGCACTTTGGGAGGCGGAGGCAGGCGGATCACCTGAGGTCTGGAGTTCGAGAGCAGCCTGACCAACATGAAGAAACCCTGTCTCTACTAAAAAATACAAAATTAGCCGGGCGTGGTGGTACGTGCCTGTAATCCCAACTGCTGTGGAGGCTGAGGCAGGAGAATCGCTTGAACCCCAGAGGTGGAGGTTGTGATGAGCCCATATCGCTCCATTGCACTCCAGCCCGGGCAACAAGAGCGAAACTCCGTCTCAAAAAAAAAAAAAAAAAACTCCCATTCAGTAAATAGGAACAGTGATCACTGATTACCAAACTGAGTATCGAACCCAAAAGGCATATGTATCCACAGGAAGAACCTTTCTGAATATATCAGGTTTGATTTCACATAATCCCACACCAGCCCATCCACCCACATCCAGACCCACATCCAAAACATTATAATCTGATAAATGCGACAAAACAAAACTAATTGAGCCTTTCAGTTATTTTTCAGAAAACAAAGTAAGCCAGTGGAGATCCTAAGTAGTGTATATGTCCTGTCCTGTTTCACTAATGAAGAATAGAAAGAGTCCCTGCCAGTCCTATTCATGTGTTCACTTAATCCTGTTCAAAGCGATCACACATGTAAAGCACTGTGTTAACTATCATTATTACTATTCTTAGTATTGCACTTCAGTTATTGCTATTTTCATTGGTTCACCTTGCACATACTCTCTGTAGAAGTTAAAGTACACAGGCTTTGTAGCCAGACATGGTTGGATCTGGCTCTCTCAGTTACCACTTTGTGTGCCTGTGGGATAAAAGAACTTTATCTGAGCCTCAGTTTCTTTCCTGGTAATAAAATGAAGTGAACAGCTGGCCCCTAACCTGAAGGATTGTTAAAAGGAATCAGGCAACCTCATAACAGTCCAGGAGTAGAGGCCCTGGCAGTAGGAGGTTGTCCATTCCCTCGGCCACCACTGGTCTGTTTCTTGGTTTTCTCTCCATCAAAAATTGCAACTTTTCTAAATTCCAAACAGCGTTACTTCACGCATTTGTCTTAAGAAAATTTTTAACTCACATTTGCTGCTTACTCTTTTACTTTTTCTGTCAAAAACATTAGGCACCAACAAAAGTATTGAATAAAATGAATGACAAAAACAAAGGGATAAAATGGCACACAAACTTCACACACTGACACACTGAACAGGACTGAAGGTGCCATGTACAGAGTCTCAATTATACTATGACTTCAGAATACTCATCGACTGAGACAGTGCTATGTGCTATAAATAGCCCTGGACAAGAAGTCAGGAGACGCCCACCAACTCCCAATATGACTCTCTGGGCTTTGGTTTCCCCACTGAGATGACAGGAAAAATAATGTCTAAGTCCCCTTTCTCTTTAACATTCAGTCATTTCTGATTTTCTTACCAAACTTAGAAATGTGGTGATTATTTGAAGAAATGGCGGACAACTTGAATCCATAAGGAACATGTAAAAATATTTTGTCATCAATGATCAGCAGTTGGAATTTCTTAAATAATAGGTGTTTCTTGCCATCAGACCACAAAGGAAACTCCTATACAACCTATTTCTCAAATGGGAAAGGCAATGATATGGTTTGCCTTGCGGCAGCACAGATAATACAGCCTAGAATAAGAAGTACTAAGCTGGCAATTAGGAAAACGAGTTTCTGATTCCACTCTGTCACTTACTGTCTTACCTTGCAAAATCATTCAGGATCATCATATCCTAGTCTCTGGAATGGTTCTTTTAATTCACACCTTATTATCAGAGATGAAAAGACATTCAGCAAAATAGCTACAAGGTACTCAGTGTAATGGAAATATCAAGATTCTAGTCTTTCCTGATCCCATCAATGTTCGTGGTGATAATTACAATTCTATATATCCTGTACATTCTGCTGTAGTCATATACAGTTAAATTATTTTCTTCCATAATAATGGATTTTTATGAAATAAAAATTTGGATATTTATATTCACATTCCTGATTTTGAAACCAGACTTGATTAAATCTCTGAATGTTTACTTAGTCATTTCATTTCATCTTCTCTGTAGGTAAAGAATTATAAGGCCTTGCTTCATAAGACACTCAGAATTGTTCATATTTGAAATGAAGGTATGCATACACTAAAGCCCTGTATTATCGCATTCCTTTAGGGAAATGAGCAAGAAATTCTTTTTTTTTTTTTTTTTTTTTCTGAGACGGAGTCTCGCTCTGTCGCCCAGGCTGGAGTGCAGTGGCCAGATCTCAGCTCACTGCAAGCTCCGCCTCCCGGTTTCACACCATTCTCCTGCCTCAGCCTCCCGAGTAGCTGGGACTACAGGCGCCCGCCACCTCGCTAGGCTAGTTTTTTGTATTTTTTAGTAGAGACGGGGTTTCACTGTGTTAGCCAGGATGGTCTCGATCTCCTGACCTCGTGATCCGCCCGCCTCGGCCTCTCGAAGTGCTGGGATTACAGGCTTGAGCCACCGCGCCCGGCCTCAAGAAATTCTTACTGGCAGATACAACTGTCAGTTGGTATACATTCTGACGAGATATTTTTTTTTTTTTTTTCAAGATCGGGGTCTCGCTTTGTCACCCAGGCTGGATTTCAGTGGTCCCAACGTGACTCACTGCAGCCTCCATCTCCAGGGTTCAAGCAATCCCCCCACCTCAGCCTCCAAAGTAGCTGGGACCACAGGCACAAACCACCACACCTGACTAATTTTTCATATTTCTTGTAGAGACAGGATTTCACTATGTTTCCCAGACTGGTCTCAAACTCCTGAGCTCAAGCAATCTGCCCTCCTCACTCTCTCAAAGGGCTGGGATAATAGGCATAAACCACTGCGCCTGGACCCAGAGAGAAGAATTTTTTTTTTTTTTTTAATTGTAAAAGGGCTATCCTGGATAAAATGGGTTGTATCCTAAAAGTTTATTTGCATGTACTTTAATTTTTTGGAATTTTGTGCCAAAAATAAGTCTTGTTACTAAAGAGGGCTTAGATTGTCATTTAAAAAGAAATTCTAATAACTAAACGGTGGAAAATAACTTTTTCTTTTTCGGCCGGGCATGGTGGCTCACGCCTATGATCCCAGCACTGTGGGAGGCAGAGGCGGGTGGATCACTTGAGGTCAGGAGTTCAAGACCAGTCTGATCAACATGGTGAAAACCCGTCTCTACTAAATATAAAAATTGGCCTGGCACGGTGGCTCATGCCTGTAATCCCAGCACTTTGGGAGGCCGAGGTAGGCAGATCACAAGGTCAGCCGCTCAAGATCACCCTGGCCAACATGGTAAAACCCTGTCTCTACTAAAAATACAAAAATTAGCTGGGCATGGTGGCATATGCCTGTAATCCCAGCTACTCAGTAAGCTGAGGCAGAAGAATTGCTTGAACCCGGGAGGCGGAGTTTGCAGTGAACTGAGATCTCACCACTGCACTCCAGCCTGGGCAACAGACCGAGACTCCATCTCAAAAAAAAAAGAAAAAGAAAGAAATTACCCAGACATGGTGGTGCACACCTGTAATCCCAGCTACTTGGGAAGCTGAGGCAGGAGAATTGCTTGAACCCGGGAGGCAGAGGTTGCAGTGAGCCGAGATTGTGCCATTGCACTGCAGCCTGGGCAACAAGTGAAAACTCCATCTCAAAATAATGATAATAATAACTTTTTATTAACTTTTTTGAGTAATATTGTATGAAGGAGGAATGTAGTTCAAAGAGGAATAAGTACATATAATTCTTTTTTTTTTTAACACCCCTTTTCCTAATGCATGGTACATATAATTCTGAACAAGAAAAGTCGAGAGCCACAGTCAACACCTATCTGAACTCCGTGACACAGGAGATGAAGGGTAAGAGATTAGGACTAGAATTCCCTCTCTGACCTGTCGATGTGGTCGCCAGTCCTGAGCAACATTTTAGCTCCTCCAGGTAGGTCATTACAACCTCCGAATATATGGAATGATTGTTTCTTGTTGGTGACAGTACCAACTAAATTATTTTTTTCTTGAGATTCTTTCTTGCCCTTCTATTTGTTTTCCTTTGCTTGTTTTTCATTTTAGTTATTTTAATTCTGTTGATTTCCATACTTTTAGTGAAAGTAAAGATGTCAAAGAGAAATAAGTATGAAATGGGGTAAGAGGAGATAATTCCACCAGATGGAAATGACCAAAGCAGAGGAGGTTCAAAATAAGTGAAGCTCTTCCCTAATCATGAAAGGAATACATGATAATGAAATTTTGAAAATTTAGAAAAATGAAGTAATAAAACTCAACCATATGGATAACTATTATAAACAATGTCATTTTTTTGGTCTTTTTTCTATGCATTTTTCATAAAATTGGAATGATGCCACACATTCCATTTTACATCCTTCCTTTTCACTTACATCTTTCAATTTTCCATTGGGTATTAAATACTTTTATGCAATATTTATGCATTTCAGGTCTTTGACCCCTTCCATGTTATACCTTCCTCCACAGGTTACTTTGGCTATGCATCCTCATAGCTACTCTCCCTGGACCTTGTCAACTATTGGAAATTTCTGCCATCTTTATTATCAAACTCAAAGATCTCCCACTTTGACCACTACCTTTCAGATTTCCAAAGTCTATACATCCCACCCTACCCTTCTTTTTATCTGAAAGTCCTCTAATCTACCCCTCCAGCCTTCTCTTCTTACCAACAACAGAACAGATGTAACTCATAAGGTCTCTAATCATCATCAGCAGCACCTGAGAACTTATCAGAAATGCATTATTTCCAGCCCCACGTCAGACCTACTGAATCAGAAAGTGGGATCCAACAATCTGTGTTTTAACAACCCTTCCTGGTAGTTCTGATCCACACTCAATCAGAAAAACATTGATGTAGGTCTCACTCCCATCCACCACCTCTAACCAACTGTTTTCTGAACTTTCTTGTCTAATGTTTCTTCATTCCTCAGACAAATGTATTAAGCAATTAGTATGTCCCAGGCACAGGGCTGGCTAGGCACTGGAAACAAGGTAAAACAGGCAAGCAGGCCTATTCTCTGTCCACAGGCCAGTAGAAAATATTAAAAAGTGATTACAATAAACTCCAGGGTTTGGGGAAAGCATATAGCATGCACCTGATCTGTGTGGTGGGAAGAGGGTGGTCAGAGAAGACATCCGTCTAAGAATAAGTGACACTAAAGCTGAAACCTGAAGGCATCAACCAGGTGAGGAGGAGGATGAGGGCCAAATGCTGACTTTTTACAAGCCCTTTGGCTTCAGGGTAGAGAACTGGTTGGGTTGGGAGGGTGGCGGGTTTGTGGACTGGAGAGAGTAGGGCTCGTTAGGAGGCTAGGTGACAGTTGAAAGCAGGTTGGACTGTCGTCGTCGATTGTGGAGTGCAGACAGGCAAACAAACCACCCTGTGATGAAGGTATCGTTAACACTCTCAGCTCTTCAGAGTCCTCCAGTTCCCCCAGTTCTGGAGCTGCTCCTCTAAGGGGTACCCGGGGGATGTCTCTGGGGTTTGCAGAGTCCCTGGGGCATGTCAGGAGGGTGTCCACAAGGCAGAGGCAGTGTTTTGGGCAGAAAGCAACATGTAGCGGAATCAAGAAAAGCTCCTGATGGGCAGTGAGTAGGTGGAAGCCCTGGTACGGTGGGATCCAAGTCCTCTCCCAGCACCCAGAGCCGAGGCTCAAGCAGCACGGCTGAGCAGAGGAGGCCTCCCTGATGGTGCCTGGGGAGGACTAGGGCCCCTCATAGGGTTTCTTCTCCAACCCCCTTCTTCCAAAAGGCCTGGATCAGATCCCAGGCCTCCCTAGCATCCTGGGGTCACCACCCCATAGTTTCCTTATCCCTCCACCTGAAAGCTTCATTTTTCCCCACTTTCTTCCACAATGCACCTTAATGGCCCATTGTAACCTGAGCCCAAATCATTAGCAAATGAAAAACCGGGTTCACTTTTCTCTAAGGCAGAGCTGGCTTGGTGGGGAGGGGCGAGAGGAAGCAGGGAGGGAGGTAGTCTCCCACTCGTTTAGTTCTAATGTTAATGAAGCAAAAAAAGGAGGTAAAGCAGCTAAGTTTCTGTGTTAAAAATGCTTGAAAATTCACTTTTGCGTGTGTGTGTGTGCATGTCGGGGGGAGTGTGTGTGCATGTCGGGGGGAGTGTGTGTGTGTTTCTGCCATGAAACATATTTAAATGTAGACAAGACTTTATGGGTTAGATGTCAGAGATGAAGGAGAAGTTGGAGTAAAAGATGAATTCAAAGACTGTGGCTTAGAGAACTGAGTGGATTTCTTTTTTTACTCAACAAACTCATTGAGCACTGAGTTCAGGATCTATAATGGTAGAGACAAATAAAACCCTGTCTTTCTAGTGCTTACATTTATTCTCAGAGACAGTGGGAATATGATGAATTCAATTTGAGGTGACACCCAATGGAAGATGCCCCAGAGGGCAGATGGGAACCAGAAGAAGTCTGGTACTGCAGAGAAAGGCTGGGTTGCAAATATTGGATTAGGAGCCATCAGCATAGAGAGATTAACTGAGGCCACCAGAGTGGATGAGATCAATAGGACGTTTCTATAAAGTGAGAAGAAAACAGAGCCGCCGGGCGCGGTGGCTCAAGCCTGTAATCCCAGCACTTTGGGAGGCCGAGACGGGCGGATCACGAGGTCAGGAGATCGAGACCATCGTGGCTAACACGGTGAAACCCTGTCTCTACTAAAAAAATACAAAAAACGAGCCAGGCGAGGTGGCGGGCGCCTGTAGTCCCAGCTACTCCGGAGGCTGAGGCCGGAGAATGGCGTAAACCCGGGAGGCGGAGCTTGCAGTGAGCTGAGAGCCGGCCACTGTACTCCAGCCTGGGCGACAGAGCGAGACTCCGTCTCAAAAAAAAAAAAAAGAAAGAAAGAAAACAGAGCCTAGGCTAGAAGTATTTAAAGAATGGGCAAAGAAAGCTGCAAAGCTGCAATGGTTTCCTTGAAGGCAGTCCTAGAATAATTCAAACATGTTAGCCTTCTTCATGCCTGAATTTGGACTTCTAAGCCACTGGAGAAAGTCACAGACCTGTGCTGATTGGTTCCAGAATATACTTATTATCCCCCACCTCCACAATGTCCCGAAATCACTCTGTTTTCCTAGTCTGTTCAGTCTGCGTTCTCCTGCTGTAGCAGGACGAGCCACAGACAAAACTCCTCAGACACCGAGTTAAGAAGGAAGGGGTTTATTCGGCCGGGGGGCATCAGCAAGACTTCTATCTCAAGAGCCAAGCCCCCTGAGTGAGCAATTCCTGTCCCTTTTAAGGGCTCACAACTCTAAGGGGGTGCGTGTGAGAGGGTCGTGATTGATTGAGCAAGCAGGGTACATGACTGGGGGCTGCATGTACCGGTAATTAGATCGGAACACAACAAGATAGGGATTTTCACAGTGCATTTCTATACAATGTAATCTATAGATAACAGAACCGATTAGCTCAGGGGTCGATCTTTAACTACCAGGCCCAGGGTGCGGCGCCGGGCTGTCTGCCTGTGGATTTCATTTCTGCCTTTTAGTTTTTACTTCTTTCTTTGGAGGCAGAAATTGGGTATAAGACGATATGAGGGGTGGTCTCCTCCCTTACTGCCATCTGCCTCGGCGCTTTCACTAGAGCTCCTAACCTACATTACCATCACAGAGGCAACAAGCCAATAGATAAGAATGCCTTCAGCCTTCTGAGATCAAACTTGCAGACAGTCTTCCTTACAGGCCTGTCCTTGCTCTTCTTTCCTGTGGAAAGATGACCTTCCCTCCACTTGTGCCCAGATTCCCCTTCCAAGTCCCTGAGACACCCTAACTCAAGATGCTGGTCTCAAACTCAAGATTAGCCCTTCTCTCTCAGGTCCTTTCTACTTCTTTTCCTACTCACTCCTTCTCAAACACATTTAAATATACTTATGTTCCCCACTGAAAAAGCCCCCTCCCCTTTACAGCCAGGCTTTTAAAAAGAATGGTCTACGCTCACACTTGAATGTACTGAAATCTGACTTATGCTCTCCATCACCCCACCCAGCTCTTGCCAAGATCACGATTGATGTTCTTATTGCTAAACCCAATGGCAATTTCTCACCCTTGTTTTATTTGAACTCTCACCAGCACTTCACACTGTTGTCCATTCATGCCCTGTTTTCTTATTTTCACCTGGCGTCCATAACACCAACATTCTGATGATTTCTCTCCTACCTGTCCGACTTCTGCTCATTCCCTTGCAGATTTCTTTTTCTCTTTTGTTAAAGTAGTGTTTCTGACAAATTGGCTTTGAGCACATGAGAAGAGGCTTTTTGAAAATCCAACTGAAGGAGTAATTTTGGTTGAGATATTCTATAAGAAAAAAAAAAAAAAAGAATGGTTCCCTAACCATGTTTAGAATGGACACAAAAAAAGAACATCTGGTTAAAGATTATTAGGCTAGTCAATCAGCTGGGTGGGTAACCCTAGCTTCCCAGAAGGAGTTCTCAGTCTTATTAAAGTCTGTCAGAAAACTGTTCACGCACTTTATCAGGAATGCTAATTGCTTCCCAGAAGGAGTTGTAAATTACATCACACAAAAAATTTCTGTCCCAGACCAGGTTTGAGTCCATTTTCTTTCTCACTTTCAGTCTCTTAAACGTTGATTTTCTTTAGAGTTCTCTCCTAAGCCATCCTCTAATTCTACGTATATCCCTTGTGTGATCTCATCTACTCCCATGACCCCCCAACCACATGTCTACACAGCCAGTTTCACACCTGGCTTTCAGACTTGTATATCTAAAAGTCTCCCGAACATTCCCTTAGACTTCCCACAGGCATTTCAAACTCAGTGTATCCCAATCTGAACTCATTTTCCCTCCCACTTTGTGCCTCTTCATCTGTCTCCAGTCTCAGTTAGTGGTACCACCATCCGCAATTGCCAACCCGAGAGCCAAAACATCATTCTTGACTCTTGCTTTTCCCTGACACCTCCTCCACTACTGTCAGCAATTCAAACTATCATCAAGTCTCTTCTACATCAGGTTTCATCTCCCTATCCCTACAGACAGGGTCATCGTCTCAGCGACCTAAACCACTGCCTAACTGGCTTTCCTGCCTCCAGACTTATCTTCCTCCAATTCATTTCCTATTCAGTAGTCAGTGTGATCTTTTTAGAGCAAAAACCATGTCATTTGGTCAGAATCATAAATGATCACGCTATTCCCATTTAAAGCCTTTAATTCCTTTTTTTTTTTTTTTTTCTTTTTACTCTTAAGGATAGAAAAGTCCAAACTCAGCAACGTAGACTATACGGAACTGATTTTCTGATTCCTACTCACTTTCGCTAGCCTTCCTTCCAAACTCTCCTCCAGTCCCACGCCTTTTTACTTTTCTTCATGGAATCCCTTGAGAAATTTTGAAAATGCTTATCCCTACCTAAGCTTGGGTAGTTCTTCCCTATTTACAATGTTTCTTTGGGCTCATTCAAGTTTCAACAAAAAATCTTATCCTACCTCCCTAACCCCCACCCTTCTCTGTGCTTCCATGACACTCAGCATTATATCTGTATTGTCGCTTCTCTCACTGTTTTGTAAATATTTTGTATCCCTCATTAGACTATCTGTGATTCAAAGATTTTGTCAATTGTCCCCTCCAGTTGTGTACCTAGTATTGGTCCTAACAGTTGGTAGCCGCTTAATAAATGTTTTAAATGAGATGAATGATCATTATATCCGTGTAATTAGTCTCTAAAACACCATTTTAAAAACAGATTATAACTTTCATTCTTGTTTTCTTATGCTAAAAGTAATAAATGTTATTATTATTATTTTGAGACAGTCTTGCTCTGTTGCCGAGGCTGGAGTACAGTGGCACTATCTTGGCTCACTGCAACCTCCTCCTCCCGGGTTCAAGCAATTCTCATTCCTCAGCCTGCCAAGTAGCTGGGATTATATGCATGCACCACCATGCCCAGCTAATTTTTGTATTTTTAGTAGAGACAGGCTTTCTCCACGTTGCCCAGGCTGGTCTCAAACTCCTGGTCTCAAGCGATCCACCTGCCTTAGCCTTCCAAAGTGCTGGGATTACAGGCGTGAGCCACCACGCCCGGCCAAATACTATGTTTTAAAGAAGCCATAGTTAAAATGAAAATCACCAAAAATCTTTTACTCACAGACTATCATCACTCAAATTTTGTTGTATATTTTTCCTGGTTTTTGTATGTTTGTGTAAGTGTATCTATATGTACCTAAGTTTTTTTTAAAACAAATGTGATTATACTGTAATTCTATTTTGTGATAATTTAATTTATCCATAGGGTTGGGCTTTGAGATTATTTCTACATTTTTCGCTAGTATAAAGAGTGCTTTAGGCCGGGCACGGTGGCTCAAGCCTATAATCCCAGCACTTTCCGGGGCGGAGACGGGAGGATCATGAGGTCAGGAGATGGAGACCATCCTGGCTAACACAGTGAAACCCCATCTCTACTAAAAATACAAAATAAATTAGCTGGGGTGGTGGCAGGCACCTGTAGTTCCAGCTACTCTGGAGGCTGAGGCAGGAGAATGGGGTAAACCCAGGAGGCGGAGCTTGCATTGAGAAGAGATCGCACCACTGCACTCCAGCCTGGGCGACAGAGGGAGACTCCGTCTCAAAAAAAAAAGAGTGCTTTAGTGAGTATCCTTATTGAAGAGAGCAAAATCACCTGGTGGCCATTGAACATGCCCGGGAGACAAAAACTCCTTACCTGAGGAATTTAGAAGGGAGCAAAGACCACCTGGTGACTATCAAACAGGCCATCCAGGGGCAAAACTCCTTCTCTGGGGAAAATTAGAAGTAATTCGACTTCCCTATTATCTAAAGCAGGCATCTGGTTTCAGATTCTTTCCCTCAAAAAATTTATAAGTAACTACAATTTCTATACATCTCCAGAATGCCATGCCGAAACTCGTTGTGCAAGCCTTGCTGACATTAAGGCACCAAAATGTCTACAAATGGAATCATCTATCATGACCTACATGGCTAATGTGGTCCAAATTACCTATAAATGCTCCTAAGGAAAAATCCACCACTGCACTCAGTCCTCTTGCTGAGGTGCCCAGCTGCACTCTTCTGCAGCATTTTCTTTCTAATAAACTTTCCTTTTTCAAACCTATACTGTTGTCAGTACATTCTTTTTATCAACCTGCTAGTCTGCCACTTCCCAATGTCGGGGCTCTGACACCTTACCCTTTAGCTTTTTTAGCACCTTTAGCTACAGAATTGTATTGATGGTATAATATTCCATCTATAAATGGAATTTACCTTGATTCCTGATTTTTTTTTTTTTTTTCTTTTTGAGACAGAGCCTTGGTCTGTCGCCCAGGCTAGAGAGCAATGGTGTGATCTCAGCTCACCGCAACCTCCACCTCTCGGGTTCAAGCGTTCCTCCTGCCTCAGCCTCCAAAGTGGCTGGGACTACAGGCATGTGCAACCACATCTGGCTAATTTTTGTTTTGTTTTGTTTTTTTTTTTTTTTTTTTGAGGCAGAGTCTTGCTCTGTCACCCAGGCTGGAGTGCAGTGACCAGATCTCAGCTCACTGCAAACTCCGCCTCCCGGGTTCATGCCATTCTCCTGCCTCAGCCTCCCAAGCAGCTGGGACTACAGGCGCCTGCCACCTCGTCCAGCTAGTTTTTTGTATTTTTAGTAGAGACGGGGTTTCACTGTGTTAGCCAGGATGGTTTCGATCTCCTGACCTCGTGATCCGCCCGTCTCGGCCTCCCAAAGTGCTGGGATTACAGGCTTGAGCCACCGCGCCCGGCCTTTAATTTTTGTATTTTTACAAAAATACAAATAGAGACGGGGTTTCACCATGTTGGTCAGGCTGGTTTCAAACTCCTAACCTCAGGTGATTCGCCCACCTTGGCCTCCCAAATACTGGGATTACAGGCGTGAGCCACTGTGCTGGGCCCCTGATTCCTGATTTTTAAAATTAGTATGCATTTACATTTTCCTAAATTTTTATTTATTTATTTATTTATTTAGAGATAATATTTTTTGAGAAAATAATAATAAAAATATTATTATTATTTTTCTCGCTCTGTTGCCGAGGCTGGAGTGCAGTGGCACAATCTCGGCTCACTGCAAGCTCCGCCTCCCGGGTTCATGCCATTCTCCTGCCTCAGCCTCCCGAGTAGCTGGGACTACAGGTGCCCACCGCCACACCCAGCTAATTTATTTTTGTATTTTTAGTAGAGACGGGGTTTCACCATGTTGGCCAGGATGGTCTCGATTTCCTGACCTCGTGATCTGACTGCCTCGGCCTCCCAAAGTGCTGGGATTATAGGCATGAGCCACTGCGCCTGGCCTCATTTTTCTAAATTTTTACTTTTACAAATACTGCTGTAGGAAAAATTCATATTTTTTTTTTCTTTTCTTTTTCTTTCTTTTCTTTCTTTCTTTTTTTTTTTTTTTTTGTTTTTGAGATGGAGCTTTGCTCTGTCATCCAGGCTGGAGCGTAGTGGTGCGATCTTGGCTCACTGCAACCTCCGCCTCCCGGGTTCAAGCCATTTTTCTGCCTCAGCCTCTTGAATGGCCAGGATTACAGGCACGGGCCCCTGCATCTGGCTAATTTTTTTTTGTTATTTTTAGTAGAGACAGGTTTTCACCATGTTGGTCAGGCTGGTCTCGAACTACTGGCCTCAGGTGATCCGCCTGCCTTGGCCTCCCAAAGTGCTGGGATTACAGGCATGAGCTACCGCACCCAGCCATGTGTACATTATTTTATTCAAGTGTCTGACCATTCTTAGGATGGATTCTGAAATAGGTAAATTACTAGGTCAAAATATTTAATGTTTTGGATTCATTTTGCCAAATTGCTTTCTACAGATGTGTTTTAATTTAAATTCTCCTTATCAGTGTATTAGGGGCCACTTGCCCAACAATGAGTTGGACTCTGTGGAAGACTAGGGCCATGGCATGCCCTTGAGGAGATATGTTGTTGGTGAAATACATAACACATACAGGAAACAATAGTTTGATGCATATAAGAATACCACAAACAAATTGGAGATAGGAAATCCTATCAAATGCCAAAGTCTGTTGAGAATGTTTGGTAAAAGAAGTAGAATAATTAAGACCAGAAGTAGAGAGAAAGAAATGGAAACTCTGGGAAACAGATGATGAGTTGGGGAAGGTATCCAGAAAATCTTTGCATGGTGGGGATGGGAAGGAGGAGGACTAAAAATTATTGAATGTTTTCTATGTATGTGCTAGGCACTGTGCTAAGAATTTTACACATAATGTTTCATTTACTTCTCACAACAATCCTGTGATGTAGGTATTATTATTTCATCCAGATGTGAATGATGTGAAACATTTAGTTCAGAGGTATTAAGTAACTTGTTAAAGATCACAGAGTGCTGAAAGGTGGCACCAGGTTTGACCAAGCTAGTTGGGCTCCAAAGCCCACGCCCTGAAGTACATCACTCAATTGACTCATTGCAAAGTCTGAAACATTTACCTAACGAGTAATTGTACACAGGATTTGGTATCAGTGACTTGAGCCATAGTTGGCACTCAGTAGGTGCTTGAGGAAAAAATGAGGACAGAAAGAACTCCACATGCTAAGGCTTACTTCAAACATCAGACACGTCAAGCAGGATCTAAACACCTACTTAAAAATATGTGATCGTGGGCTTCAGTGTAAAATGCAAAGCTATAAAACTTTTAGAAAAAAATAAGGGAAAAATTCTAGGATTTAGAGCTGGGCAAACTGTTCTTTTACATGATTGCAGTAGCACAACCCATAAAATGAAATACTGATATACTGGATCTCTCAAAATTAAAACTTTTCTCTCCAAAAGATCGTGTTAAGAAGATGAAAAGACAAGCCACAGAAAATATTCACAAACCACAAATCCAACAAAAAACTTCTATCTGAGGCCGGGCGCGGTGGCTCAAGCCTGTAATGCCAACACTTTGGGAGGCCGAGATGGGCGGATCACGAGGTCAGGAGATCGAGACCATCCTGGCTAACACAGTGAAACCCCGTCTCTACTAAAAAATACAAAAAAAACTAGCCGGGGGAGGTGG
>NC_045436.1:60551868-60553569 GCF_002776525.5 Piliocolobus tephrosceles
AAAAAAAAAAAAAAAAAAAAAAAAAAAAAAAAAAAAAAAAAAAACTTCTATCTGGACTATATAAAGAACAGTCAAAACTCAACAACTGAAAAACCAAATAGGCAGGGTGCGGTGGTTCACACCTGTAATCCCAGCACTTTGGGAGGCCGAGGCGGGCAGATCACGAGGTCAGGAGATTGAGACCATAAACTGACATGGTGAAAACCCATCTCTACTAAAAATACAAAAGATTAGCTGGGTGTGATGGCACGTGCCTGTAGTCCCAGCTACTTGGGAGTCTGAGCCAGGAGAATCACTTGAACCCAGGAGGCGGAGCTTGCAATGAGCAGAAATCAGCCACTGCACTCCAACCTGGGCGACAGAGTGAAACTCTGTCTCAAAAAAAAAAAAAAGGAATAATTCAGTTAGAAAAATGATTTTAAAAAGTGAACAGATACTTCCACAGAAGATATGCAGATGACAATTAAGCACATGAAAAGATCTCCAACATCATTAGCCATCAGGAAAATAATGCAGATTTCAACTTCGATGAGAAATCACTACATTTACTATCAGAATGGCTAAAATAAAAATAGTGACAACAATAAATGCAGACAAAGATGTAGAGAAACTGGGTAACTCCTAGTTGCTGATGGAAACTTAAAATGGTGCAACCATTCTTGAAAACAGTTTGGCAGTTTCATACAAAACTAAACATGCAACTCCCACATGACGCATCAATTGTACTCTTTGACGTTTATTCCAGAGATACAAAATCTATATTCATATAAAAGCTGTGCACAAATATTCATAGCAGGCCAGGCGCAGTGGCTCAGGTAATTTCAGCACTTCGGGAGGCCGAGGCAGGCGGATCACCTGAGGTCAGGAGTTCAAGACCAACCTGGCCAACATGGCAAAACCCTGTCTCTACTAAAAATACAAAAATTACCCAGGCATGGTAGTGGGCACCTGTAATTCCAGCTACTCAGGGGGCTGAGGCACAAGAATCACTTGAACCCGAGAGGCAAAGGTTGCAGTGAACCACAATCATGCTACAGCACTCCAGCCTGTGCGACAGAGCGAGACTCCGTCTCTCTCACACACACAAAACAAATATTCATAGCAGCTTTACTGGTAATAGCCAAAAAACTGGAAATAACCCACTTATCCTTCAATGAGTGAATAAACAAACTGTAGTACATACCACAAAATATTACTCAGAACTAAAAAACATTTAAATATTGATATATACATGAATCCAGGAATTATGCTGAGTTTTTTTTTTTAAAAAGCCAATACCAAAAGGTTTCACACTGCATATGGTTCCATTTAATTAACATTCTTGAAATGGCAAAATTATAGAAATAGAGAATAGATTAGTGGTTGCCAGGGATAACCAGGGGCTCGGGAAGAAGCGAAGCGTACACGTCTGTAAAAGAGCAACAGGAGGGATTCTTGTGATGATGAAATTTTTGTAAATCTTGACTCTATCAATGTCAATATCCTTGTCACATTGTACTACAGTTTTGGAAGATGTTACTATTGGGGGAAACTGGGAAAATGGTAAATGAGATTTCTCTGCATTATTATTATTATTATTTTTAAACCTCTTAAGTGCTGAGAGCATTCCTCACCCAATAGGTAGCTTCTGGCTTCAGCTCCTTCCTTCCTTCCCCCTTCCTTCCTTCCTTCCTTCCTTCCTTCCTTCCTTCCTTCCTTCCT
>NC_045436.1:60553579-60564853 GCF_002776525.5 Piliocolobus tephrosceles
CCTTCCTTCCTTCCTTCCTTCCTTCCTTCCTTCCTTCCTTCCTTCCTTCCTTCCTTCCTTCCCTCCCTCCCTCCCTCCCTCTCTCTCTCTCTCTCTCTTTCTTTCTTCCTTTCTTTCAGACAGAATCTCACTCGGTTGCCCAAGCTGGAGTGCAATGGCACAATCTTGGCTTACTGCAACCTCCACCTCCCGGGCCGAAGTGATTCTCCCACCTCAGCCTCTCGAGTAGCTGGGACTACAGGTGTGCACCACCATGCCTGACTAATTTCCATATTTTTAGTAGAGACAGGGTTTCACCATGTTGGCCAGGCTGGTCTCGAACTCCTGACCTCAAGTGATCCACCCACCTCAGCCTCCCAAAGTGCTGGGATTACAGGTGTGAGCCAGCACCCCCAGCCTGCATTATTTCTTATAACTGCAGGTGAATCTACAATTATTTCACAATTAAAAGTTTAATTAAATATATATATAGTGAATTAGAAGAGAAAAAAAATTGAAACACTAACATATTCCTAGAAAGTAGCCTAAAAGATAAAGGAATTTTGTTATTTCATTCAACAGAGCCACATGAATGAAAAATTCATGTTGGCCATAGGTTGTGCTGATGTATACATTCCTGAGACTTCTGTTCTGTTGCAGGAAGGCATGCCCTTTCGGTGCTAGTAGAAACAGAGGGATAAGCACAGTTGCAGAGGTAGAGAGAAAAAATGGAAACAGCAGAGAGAATGGTTCTTCTTAGAGCCCTTTATAAATATTCTCTGTCACCTGGCTATCTGTTTTCTACCCAAATGACCAAAAGAAATAAATGACTGTGCCCTTTCTCTGGTAGAGACCCACCAGAGACCTGAGGGCAAGGGAAGAATCTAAGTCTTGCCTCACATATGCCAAATCTTACCTAATCTCTCACACATATTCCTCCATTCTAGTCCCCAAGGCTTCACCCTGAATGCCCTCCTCACCCTCCCAGAATCCCACCCCCCAAGCCACCCCACTACCCAGAAGGGAGCATCCATGCACACATCTAATATATCACTGCTTGACTTCTAGTCGTGGATCCAGTCTTTTAGGTCACTCTGTAACATTCATCTTAGTTTTAAAAAACATGAGAGGGACATTGTTGGCAAAAATCCAGGGGTAATGAATTCTAAGTTCTAGAAACAGTGAAACTGAACTATTTCAATTTGAAAGTAAGAGCTGGCAGGAAACCAACAGAGCAAAGTCCTCTTGGGGGAAAAACAGACCGGTTAGTTAACTTGTAGGTCTGTAAGGTGGGCAGATTTCTTTAAAAAGCAAACAAAGCAATTTTAGACTTGAGAGACTTAATTGCTATCCAAGGCCAAGAATATGAATAATGTTATACAAAAACCTTGCTCAAGTGAGAATTCTGCAATCGAAGCATTCTGACTCTAATAGCTAAAGTTTAAAGAAAACTGTAGAAAAGGATGTTTATTTATCCACTCACATATTATTATATAAACCCATGGTATTGAGATATAAATCTCATCTTTTTTTTCATTGTGGCAAAAAAAAAGAAAAGTTGACGCTTTGCAGAATTTTCTTTGTCTAAGAAAAGGAGTCAGGCTAGGCGTGGTGGCTCACACCTGTAATCCCAGCACTTTGGGAGGCCAAGGTGGGTGAGTCACCTGAGGTCAAGAGTTTGAGACCAGCCTGACCAACATGGAGAAACCCCGTCTCTACTTAAAATACAAAATTAGCCAGGCATGGTGGCACATGCCTGTAATCCCAGTTACTCAGGAGGCTGGAGGCAGGAGGATCTCTAGAATCGTGGAGGCAGAGGTTGCAGTGGATCGAGATCGCACCACTGCACTCCAGCCTGGGCAACAAGAGCAAAACTCCATCTCAAAAAAAAAAAAAAAAGAAAGAAAATAAAGAGTCAAGCTACTTTTGTGGGTTACAGATAATGTTAGAATTTTTTGCATTTGTTCTTCCCTCAATAAAATAAGAAATTTTATTTATGCATAAGGTAAAATTAGAGAACTAATAATGGCTTAATAGCAGTTCTAGATCACTGTGTAATGAAGGACAAGAAAGGCATATATAAATAGAATTCAAAGATAATAAAACATTTATTTGCTTTAACCCTTTCCCTTTCTCATATCTCTCCCTGTCCACCTAAAATATTAGCAAAGAAGTGAGAGAAAGTCACACAGGAAGACAAACAACAAAGTAAAGAATCTGAGAAAACTTCACCTATGTCATCTTTCTAATTATAAACATCATTGTAAGCATCACCGGATGGACAAATATTTATATATAAAAATGGTGATTTCGGCCCGGTGCAGTGGCTCAGGCCTGTAATCCCAGCACTTTGGGAGGCTGAGGTGACTGGATCACCTGAGGTCAAGAGTTTGAGACCAGCCTGGCAAACATGGTGAAACCCCCTCCCTACTAAAAATACAAGAAATTAGCTGGGCGTGGTGGCAGGTGCCTGTAATCCCAGCTACTTGGGAGGCTGAGACAGGAGGATCGCCTGAACCAGGGAGATGGAGGTTGCAGTAAGCCAAGATTGTGCCACTGCACTCCAGCCTGGGCGACTGAGCAAGACTTTGTCTCCAAAAAAGAGAAGTCACATTTTCAAATAGTGAAAATTAAAGAGTGAAAATACCTACCAATGGTAGGAAAAAGGAGGAAAGGAAATTCATGTGATACCAGTGGAAAAGTAAATTGTTATAGCCTTTTAGAAAAGTAATCTGGTAATATCTATTCAAATAAGAAATATACTATTCAAACAAGAAGCCTGATGTAAGCAAAGAGTATCAAAAATTTTTTTCCTAAAAAAAATAAAAGCAGGTAAGGACTATGCTCTAGGCTCCTCATATGAAAACACAGAATAATTTTCAAGGAAATAATCAAAACGGAGAGAACTTATTTTGAACTCCTTGACCCCTCCTACAATGTCTATGGGGGCCCAATTCCGTGATCCTCAAGCCTTGCCCTTCTCTTTATATACCAGCCCTTCAGGTCATACCATCTCTCATCTGGTAACCATTCAATGATGTTTATGGACCCCCATATTGTACAATGCATCTAAATTCTTCCCTTTCTTCACTCTCTTCCTCCCACCCCACCATATAATTATGTTAAAAATGACCAAGTCTGGTTAACTCTGGATCTGCCACCTGTCCTTTTCTCCACATTCCTACACCTGCTGTCCTGACTGGACACTGTATTACCTTTCACCTGACATCGAATATTGTAACTGGTTTTTCTGCTTCTTTCTGTTTGTTTGTTTTGTTTTGTTTCTCAGATGGAGTTTCACTCTTGTTCCCCAGGCTGGAGTGCAATGGCGTGATCTCAGCTCACTGCAACCTCCACCTCCTGGGTTCAAGTGATTCTCCTATCTCAGCCTCCCAAGTGCTGGGACTACAGGCTCCCACCACCACACCCGGCTAATTTTTGTATTTTTAGTAGAGATGGGGTTTCGCCATGTTGGCCAGGCTGGTCTCGAACTCCTGACCTCAGGTGATCCACGTGCCTCGGCCTCCCAAAGTGCTGGGATTACAGGTGTGAGCCACCGTGCCTGGCCGGTTTTCCTGCTTCTTTATCCCTCCGTGTTCCAAGTTAGGTTACACGCTGTGATCAGCAGTCCTCCATGAAACTACAACCATGATACCATCCTGTCCAAGACACTTGATGCCTCCTCACTAGGTAGAGAGCAAACCCCACTCCCCGGCACAACACTCCAGGTTTCTGAGTACCTGGCTCTAAACAGGAACTGAACTTGCAGCCTTGGTGCCTTTGTGCATTGAAGCAGTGTCCTGAGTTGAATAGTGTTCCTCCAAAATCTATGTCTGCCCAGAACGTCAGAATGGGACCTTATTGGGAAATAGTGTCTTTGCAGATGTCAGGAGTTAAGATGAGGTCTAGTTGGATTAGTGTGGGCCCTAAATTCAGTGACTGGTGCCCTTAGAAGAAAGGCCATGGCCGGGTGTAGTGGCTCACACCTGTAATCCCAGCACTTTGGGAGGCTGAGACCTGGGGTCAGGAGTTTGAGACCAGCTTGGCCAACATGGTGAAACCCTGTCTCTACTAAAATAAAATAATTTTTAAAAAATAGCTGGGTGTGGTGGCATGCACCTGTAATTCCAGCTACTTGGAAGGCTGAGGCAGGAGAATCACTTGAACCCGGGAGGCAGAGGTTGCAGTGAGCCGAGATCAAGCCACTGAACTCTAGCCTGGGCAACAGAGACTCCGACTCAAATTAAAAAAAAAAAAAAGAAAGAAAGAAAAAGAAGAAGAAAGGCCATCTGAAGACAGAGGCCCACAGAGTGAAGACAGCCATATAAAGATGGAGGTAGAAATGGAGTGAAGCAGCTACAGGCGAAGGAATGCCAAGGATTACCAGCAGCTTTCAGAAGCTAGAAATTGACCAAAAGAATTCTTCCTTAGAACCTTTAGAAGGAGCATGGCCTTGTGGACACCTTGATTTTGGACTTCCACCTTCTAGAACTATAAGACAATAAACGTCTATTGTTTTAAGCCACCAAATTAATGGTAATTTGTTATAGTAGTTGTAGAAAACTAACACAGGCTGGGCGCGGTGGCTCCCACCTGTAATCCCAGCACATTGGGAGGCTGAGGTGGGAGGATGGCTTGAGCCACGAGTTTGACACCAGCCTGGGCAACATAGTGAAACCCTGTCTCTACACAAAATCAAAACTTAACCAGGCCTGGTGGCACATGCCTCTAGTCCCAGCTACTTAAGAGAGTGAGATGGGAGGATCGCTTGAGCCCAGGAGGTCAAGGCTACAGTGAGCCATGATCCAGCTTACTGCACTGCAGCCTGGGTGACAGAGTGAGACCCTTTACCAAAATAAATAAATAATACAATTGGTTAGGAAATTTTTAGTGGCAAAGAAGAAAAAGCAAAAACCTCAATCTAGAAAAATGTATCATAAAGATCTTACTGTATTCCAGGGAACTCAAGGTCAGAAGTGCAGCTAAGATTCATGAACGTTCAGAATCAGAGACACACAGGCCACCAGTGTTCTCTCTCTATGACATTTCTCCCCTTTGTATCTGCCTCAATTTTTTCTCCCTCTTCTTCTCCCTCACTCCTCTCTCTCTCTCTCTCTCTCTCGTTTCTCTCTCAGTCTCTTCCCCTGCATTTCTCAAAGTCACAGTTATCAGTAAATTCCAGGTTTACCTTTCATACCCAAAGGCAAATTCACTACTTTTTCTCAGTTTCAGTTCCAAAAGTCTCAGGGAAGAACTGATTGGTCTGCTGGGTAAGAATTCCGCCAGTATTCGCTAGCCAATACTATGTGGTCAGGAGGTGGGATCTCATGGTATGGAGAAGACAATTCGTCCTGTGGATGAAGTGGTGCTGGGGTAGGAAGAGAAAGAAACCATAGGTCTGTGATATTCATGCTTTGCTTTTTCTGGAAATCTCTCTTTCTCTTATTCTTTATCTCTGCTTGCTGAAATTGTACATGTCTTTCAAGGTCTGGCTTAAATATCACCTTTCCCACAAAACATGTCAGTCTTTGCTACTAGATCATGAATCCTCAAAAGCAGATAAAATATGTCTTATTCCTTCCCATATTCTCTTTCCCTAAGCTAGCCTCAGATGTTTGTGGATGCTCCTTGAAGCCTTCCTGGGTCTACCAATTCAGAGTTCATCCCACCACCCATCTCCAGGCTTCTATGATACTTTGAACTTCTTTTGTAGCTCTTGACAACTTCTGTCTCTTTTTTTTTTTTTTTTTTTTTGAGATGGAGTCTTGCCCTGTCACCCAGACTGGAGTGCAGTAGCTCAATCTCAGCTCACTGCAATCTCTGCCTCCTGGATTCAAGCGATTCTTCTACCTCAGCCTCCTGAGTAGCTGGGACTACATGCGCGTGCCACCCTGCCTGGCTAATTTTTGTATTTTTAATAGAGACAGGGTTTCACCATGTTAGCCAGGCTGGTCTCGAACTCCTGGCCTTAGGTGATCCACCTGCCTAGGCCTCCCAAAGTGTTAAGATTACAGGCGTAAGCCACTGTGCCCGGCCCTGTCTTTTTTTTGAAGATACTTCTAAACATGTTTTCCCTCCTCTCCAAGGTGTCAGGTCATTGTAGACAGGGTCCAGTACTTTGCACATGACAGTCAGGCAGTAACTCTTTGTTAAACATAATTCCCCCTCCCCACCCCCTCAAAAGTCCTATTAATAACATGTAAAGTTAGTTTCAGTGGAAACATAATTGCATATATAATGCTAATTATTTTGAGTCCCAGTATAGGTCCCAGTTTCTACTATTCTCAACTCACATGATGGGCTCAAACGACACCTTCTTTTCTGGGACAAAGTCTCGCCCTGCCACCCAGTCTGGAGTGCAATGGCACGACTTCAGCTCACCGCAACTTCTGCCTCCTGTGTTCAAGCGATTCTCCTGTCTCAGCCTCTTGAGTAGCTGGGATTTCAGGTGCACATCACCACGCCCGGCTAATGTTTTATATCTTTAGTAGAGACGGGGTTTCACCATATTGGCCAGGCTGGAAACCACACCCCTTATTTTATTTTATTTTATTTTATTTCATTATTTTTTTGAGACAGGGTCCTGTTCTGTCATCCAGGCCGGAGTGCAGTGGAGATCATGGCTCACTGAAACTTCTGTCTCCTTGGCTCAATCAATCTTCCTACCTCAGCCTCCTGAGTAGCTGAGACCACAAGCACCCGCCATCACACCTGGCAATTTTTTTTTTGTATCACACCTTCTTGCATAATGTAGTTAAGACCCCTATTCTACCATCGTGGCAGGACCTTGGAGGTTAGTGACCAGAGGAAAGACATCCTGCCAGAAGCTCATCCATTCAGGCCCTGAGTACTACAGGAAGGAGTGAGAGACAGAAGCAGGGAAAAAAGGAGCCTTGGCACAATGCCAAGGATCAGGAGGGGAGATCACCCACTGGGATATAAGAGACGACAAGAGCTGTGGAGCTTTTGCCCGTGTTACAGAGAAAAATGCTAAGAGACCAGTGATTCAGGGCTGAGTGCACAAGTTTTACCATCAAATGGTGAACCCAATCAAGTACGGTTAGACTGGGAAGATAAAGTTGGGGGAGGAGAAAGGCGGTAGGTCTTATCAAGCCAAGATTCCACCCATGGCCTGGGTCACTTATCAGACAAGTAATACCTCTAGCCTTGATCGGCTAGCGATTCCTGGACTCGTGACCTGGGCCTGCTGGCTATCCTGGGTAGGATTTGAAAAGAAGTCTTATCCACTGGGCCAGCCAGGAACAGCTGTGGCTGGAGACTGCAGTACTGTATCCGGGCCCTGAATGTCGCAGCTGTGCTTTGACGCTGTGCCCTGGACTGCTGCTCTGACAGGGCCTGGGTGGGGAATAGGAGGCCTGCAGAGAAAAGTTGCAACCCAGAGGTCAGGGCAGCTCATTTGGATGCTAAAACTGGGCAGCAAAGTCGGGAACCTCGCACATGCCAGTGTGGAGAGCAGGCCACCTCACTCCAGCACTCCAGGCTTTTGAGACCCCCTTCCTGCATCTGGACACCATCCCAAGCCAAGAGCACCAACTGAGAGTTGGATTTTGATAGGAGACAAAAAAATACAGTTAATAGGAAATTTAAGAGCACTCCTGCCCCACATCCAAGCTGGGTAGGGAGTTTAGGCATAAGACCAGTTATAGCAAGTTTATTTTTTAATTTTTATTTTTGTGAGTTGGAGTTTTGCTCTTGTTGCCCAGGCTAGAGTGTAATGGCATAATGTCGACTCACTGCAACCTCCACCTCCTGGGTTCAAGCAATTCTCCTGCCTCAGCCTCCTAAGTAGCTGGGATTACAGCCTCCTAAGTAGCTGGGATTACTGGCTAATTTTTTTTTGTACTTTTAGTAGAAACAGGTTACACCATGTTGGCCAGGCTGGTCTCGAACTCCTGGCCTCAAGTGATCCACTCATCTCAGCCTCCCAAAGTGCTGGGATTACAAGTGTGAGCCACCGCACCCAGCCCAGTTATAGCAAATTTTAAAACTACAATATATGGCCAGGCGCGGTGGCTCAAGCCTGTAATCCCAGCACTTTGGGCGGCCGAGACGGGTGGATCACGAGGTCAGGAGATCGAGACCATCCTGGCTAACACGGTGAGACCCCCCCCCTCTACTAAAAAATACAAAAAACTAGCCGGGCAAGGTGGCGGGCGCCTGTAGTCCCAGCTACTTGGGAGGCTGAGGCAGGAGAATGGCGTAAACCCAGGAGGCGGAGCTTGCAGTGAGCTGAGATCCGGCCACTGCACTCCAGCCTGGGCAACAGAGCGAGACTCTGTCTCAAAAAAAAAAAAAAAAAAAACTACAATATATTACAACCAAAAATGCAATGTGAGACTCTTCCACTCACTATTAATCAGTGTTTGGCTATGTCTTCGTTCTATGTTGATCAGTCATGTCACTACAATGTGGTGAATTTGCAGCTTTTATGCTCAGGACCCTCTTTGGGTTAATACAGCCACAGTTAGTTCTGCAGGTCAGTTAGGAGTCCCTTGGACAATCAAAGAGCAAGTTAATAAAGAAAGACCACTATACCATGTGCTCAACTCCTTTGGAGAGACAAGAATCAAGCTGTGAATTGGTATTAAGGCCAGTGCATCATTTGTTACATGCACAAAGCACAGTAAGGACAAGGGGTTGCTGGGGGCAGACAAACCCAGACAGGGTCATGGCTCCTGCTTCCCTTCCTCCTTCCCCCGGCTTCAGCACGGAGGGACTCATAGCAGTGGAGCAGCTAGGCTCTCAAGGCAGCTAGAGACAGGACCCAGATTATTCAGTCAGGGCCTGACCCATCAGCCAAAATCTCTCCCCAACCTCCCCTTCCTTATCTGCCATCCAATTCAATATATTCCCTCAAAGGTGGCTCTTGGGAATAGAAAAAATTATTAATATTCGGGTCGGCATGGTGATGTGCACCTGTAGTCCCAGTTACTCTGGAGGCTGAAGTGGGAGGATTGCTTGAGCCTGAGAGATGGAGGTTGCAGTGGAGCCCAGAGCATGCCACTACGCTGCAGCCTGGGCAACAGAGTGAGACTCTGTCTCAAAAAAGAAAAAAAGAAAGAAATTATTCAGAAGTTGCCTGGCTTTGAAAATTAATATTTGACTTTACAAAATCAAAACCCAAGAGGCTTTTTCTGTAAGCTTAAAAATTCAACTTATAAATTGTATAGATATAGCTAAATTTAAACAATCACTTTTGAGGAGGGTTTTGATTAATATTTGATCAAATTTATACATTTACTTAATTGGTGGGACGTGGTGGCTCATGCCTGTAATCCCAGCACTTTGGAGGCTGAAGCAGATGGATCAATTGAAGCCAGGAGTTTGAGACCAGCCTGGCCAATATGCCAAAACCCCATCTCTACTAAAAATATAAAAATTAGCTGGGCATGGTGGCACATGCCTGTAATCCCAGCTACTTGGGAGACTGAGGCAGGAGAATTGCTTGAACCGGGGAGGCAGAGGTTGCAGTGAGCTGAGATTATGCCACTGCACTCCAGCCTGGGCAACACAGCAAGACTCTGTCTCAAAAAAAATAAAAAGAGCTGGGTGTGGTGGCTCACACCTGTAATCCCAGCATTTTGGGAGGCTGAGGCAAGAGGATCACCTGAGGTTGGGAGTTCGAGACCAACCTGACCAACAAGGAGAAACTGTGTCTCTACTAAAAATACAAATTAGCCAGGTGTGGTGGTGCATGCTTGCAATCCCAGCTACTGGGGAGGCTGAGGCGGGAGAATCACTTGAACCTGGGAGGCGGAGGTTGTGGTGAGTCGAGATCATGCCATTGCAGTTCAGCCTGGGCAACAGGAGCGAAATTTCATCTCAAAAAAATAAATAAAATAAAAACATAAAAAATAGGCTGGGTGCAGTGGCTTAGGCCTGTAATCCCAGCACTTTGGGAGGCTGAGGGGGGTGAATCACCTGAGGTGGATAGTTCAAGACCAGCCTGACCAACATGGAGACACCTTGTGTCTGCCAAAAAAATACAAAATTAGCCTGGCTTGGTGGTGCATGCCTGTAATCCCAGCTACTCGGGAGGCTGAGGCAGGAGAATCGCTTGAACCCTAGAGGCAGAGGTTGTGGGAAGCTGAGATCATGCCATTGTACTCCAGCCTATGCAACGATAGTCAAATTCCATCTCAAAATAAATTAATTAATTAATTAATTAAATAAATTTACTTAACCTACTTTAAGTTTTTTATCTGCATTTGTAAACTTAAAGTAATTAATTTTGTCAAGTACTTCAGTTGTATGGCAAAAATTCCTTTTCAGGTACTTAAGTGATTCATATATATGCAATCAATTAATCTTAAAAATGTGTTAGTTTAGCCAGGCGCGGTGGCTCAAGCCTGTACTCCCAGCACTCTGGGAGGCCGAGACGGGCGGATCACGAGGTCAGGAGATCGAGACCATCCTGGCTAACACGGTGAAACCCCGTCTCTACTAAAAAAACTACAAAAAACTAGCCGGGCGAGGTGGCGGCGCCTGTAGTCCCAGCTACCCGAGAGGCTGAGGCACGAGAATGGCGTGAACCCAGGAGGCGGAGCTTGCAGTGAGCTGAGATCCGGCCACAGCCCTCCAGCCTGGGTGAAAGAGCGAGACTCCGTCTCGAAAAAAAAAAAAAAAAAAAAAAAATGTTAATATTAGGTTATTTTAAATGTCTAATATTACATTTACATTTTGAAATATTTCCACTTAAAATCACAAATGTAAGTCAATTACTTAGATCATATGTTTTAAATAAGTACTACATGACTAATATGTAATATGTTTTTCTTTTTTTTTTTGAGACTGAGTCTCACTCTGTCACCCAGGCTGAAGTGCTGTGTCACAATCTCAACTCACTGCAAGCTCCGCCTCCTGGGTTCAAGGGATTATCCTGACTCAGACTCCCGAGTATCTGGGATTACAGGCACCCACCACCACACCCAGCTAATTTCTTGCATTTTGAGTAGAGACGGAGTTTCACCGTGTTAGCCAGGATGGTCTCAGTCTCCTGACCTCGTGATCCACCTGCCTCAGCCTCCCAAAGTGCTGAGATTACAGGCGCAAGCCACTGTGCCTGGCCCTAATATGCTTTTCTAATAGATCGCATTCTCTTAAACACTATAAAGACCTAAGACATTAAATATACAGATTCTTTTACACAAAAATACGAATACAGTGTATTTGATTCTCTTTTCTTTTCGTTCTTTTTTTTTTTTTTTTTTTTTTTTTTTTTAGGGGTCTCGCTCTGTCCCCCCGGCTGGAGTGCAGTGGCGCGGTCTCTGCTCC
>NC_045436.1:60564953-60568603 GCF_002776525.5 Piliocolobus tephrosceles
TTTTTTTTTTTTTTTTTTTTTTTTTTGAGACGGAGTCTCGCTCTGTCACCCAGGCTGGAGTGCAGTGGCGCGATCTCTGCTCACTGCAAGCTCCGCCTCTCGGGTTCACGCTGTTCTCCTGCCTCAGCCTCCGGAGTAGCTGGGACTACAGGCGCCTGCCACCACACCTGGCTAATGCTTTTTTTTTTTTTTCAGTAAAGACAGAGTTCACCGTGTTAGCCAGGGTGGTCTCCATCCCCTGACCTTGTGATCCGCCTGCCTCTGCCTCCCAAAGTGCTGGGATGACAGGCCTGAGCCATCACACTCAGCATGTTTGATTTTCTTAATCATTTCTATATTTAATTGTAAACCTAACCAGGTTTTAAATACTTATTGCTTTAAGCCGGGTGTGGTGGCTCACACCTGCCATCCCAGCACTTTGAGAGGTCGAGGTGGACCGATCACCTGAGGTCAGAAGTTTGAGACCAGCTTGGCCAACATGGTGAAACCCCATCTCTACTAAAAATACAAAAATTAGCCAGGCATGGTGGTGCGTGCCTGTAATCCCAGTTACTCAGGAGGCTGAGGCAGGAGAATCGCTTGAACCCAGGAAGCAGAGGTTGCAGTGAGCTCAGATCACACCAGGGCACTCCAACTTGGGTGACAGAGCAAGATCCGTCTCTCAAAAAAAGAAAATAAATAAAATAAAATACTTATTGCTTTAAAAAACAGAAGTTTTTCTCAAATTCTTTTGAATATACCTTCCAAAGCTGGTATTGCATGACATCTAGAGCCACATATTTCTAGGCGGGCAGATGTGGTAGCTGACACATGTAATCCCAGCACTTTGGGAGACCAAGGTGGAAGGATCACTTGAGTCCAGGAGTTCGAGACCATCCTGGACAACATAGGGAGACCCCATCTTTACAAAAATTAAAAGTTAGCTGGGTGTGGTAGTGCTGGCCTGAGATCCCAGCTATCTGGGAGGCTAAGGTTGGAGGATCACTTGAGTCCAGGAAGTTATAGCTGCAGTGAGCACAGCACTTTAGCTTGGACCACAGAGGAAGATCTCATCTCAAAATAAACAAACAAAAACAAATACCTAGGGAATTTTGTTCATAACACCACTACCAAGAGATGAGTTCCTTTTTACTCTTAATATGTCATGAACTTTAGAACTTAAAAAGGAGTTGTAGCCAGACTCCAAAATAACCCCCAGAGATTCTCACACCTCATAGTCACTCCCTTGGGCGGATACTTCCACTCTGAACAGGGCTGACCTGGAAAATCAATAAGACAGTGTGGAAATGATGTAGAGTGACTTCTGAAGGTAAGTCATCAAAAACATTTTTACTTCTACCTTGTACGCTCTTGGATCATTTGCTCTGGATGAAGCCAGCTACTCATGCAGTCCTATGGAGCAGTCATATAGTAAGTAACTGAGTCCTCCTACCAATGGCCAGCATTAGCTTGCAATGAGTATGAATCACCCATCTGGGAAGCAGATCCTCTAGCCCCAGCCAAGCTTTCAGATAACTGCAGCCCATGCCAACATTTTGATGACAACCTCATGAGGGATTCTGAATTACAACTGAGCCGCTCCATTCTGCCCTCTTCCCTCCCCCAAAGCAACAACAACAAAAAACCAGAAACACCAATCAGCTCCTAAATTCCTGATCTGCACAACCCCTGTAAAATTATAAACATTTACTATTGTTTCAAGCCTCTAAATTTTGGAGTAATTTGTTACATAGCAATACATAACTAATAAAAAATGATCACATTAGCCCACATCCTTGAACCTACATCGTATCATTATCTAATTTCCAAGGCTGATTAGCTCCTATAAACCTCCATTCAGTGATTACACCATTTGTTTGGATTAAGCTATTTACTGTTTCATCCCATCCTGAATTCTTTTTCCATTCCTTCTATCTGTTAGGTCCACAATTCTACAGAGATTCTAGATCATACCTAATTCTCTGGCTTGTCAGCCTATTCCTGACACACTATCACAACTCCAAACCATGGCGTTCTGCTGCCACCTATCATCACAGCCTCCTCCTAGTGACCAGATTGACAGTTTATGTTCTAACAATAAAAGATGGAGGCATCTTTTTCCCAAATCTACTGCTCCACTGTTTGTGAAGTCTAATAAACCATCTTAACATGGCTAAAAGAGAACCCTGGAGTTTTGTCTATACTCACCTACTTTCCCCAGTCTTTCGCAGTCCCATAAATGGCATCATCATCCATCCGGTTGCTCATACCAAAGACCTTAGAGTCATTCTGGATTCCTTTCTTCTTCTCACACCACTGGCAATGCCCTCAGACTCTCTCTCCAGATACAACCTAGATTTGTTAACTTCTCTTCATCTTCATTCCTAGCAGCCTAGACTTAGTTACCGTCTTTCACCAGGACTACTGCAATAATCTTCCAACTGTAATCCCTGATGCTTTTCTCTGGTTTTCAAAAATCTACTGTTGTGACAAAACAGCTATAAACAGTCACATAGGGGTCTTTCTGTGACATATTTTATTCTCTTGGATAAATACCAAGAACTGAGATTGCTGTATCATATGGTAAATACCTGTTTAATTTTATCAGAAAGTGCCAGAAACTGGGCGCGGTGGCTAACGCGTGTAATCCCAGCACTTTGGGAGGCCAAGGCGGGCGGATCACGAGGTCAAGAGATTGAGACCATCCTGGGCAACATGGTGAAACTTCGTCTCTACTAAAAATACAAAAATTATCTGGGCGTGGTGGCACATGCCTGTAGTCCCAGCTAGTCAGGAGGCCTGAGGCAGAATTGCTTGAACCCGGGAGGCGGAGGTTGCAGTGAGCCAAGATCTCGCCACCGCACTCCAGCCTGGGTGACAGAACAAGACTCCATCTCAAAAAAAAAAAAAAAAAAAAGAGTGCCAGATATTTTTTTAAAAGGAGACAGGGTCTCACTCCCATTGTCCAGGCTGGAGTGCAGTGACGTGATCACAGCTCAACTGCAACTTTGACTTCGCCAGCTCAGGTGATTCTCCCACCTCAGCCTCCCAAGTAGCTGTGAGTACAGATGTGTACCACAATGCCTGGCTAATTTTCTGTGTTTTTAGTAAAGATGGGGTTTCACCATATTGCCCAGGCTAGTCTCGAACTCCTGGGCTCAAGCCATTGGCCCTCCTCAGCCTCCCAAAGTGCTTGGATTACAGGCATGAGCCACCATGCCAAACTATTTTTTAAAGCAGATATACCATTTTGTATTCCCATCAGTAACATATGGGATTTCCACATCCTCTCCAACACTTGGTATTGTTTTTTTTTTTTTTCTTTTTTAAGTCATTTTATTACGTGTGTAGTAGTTCTTTTTTGTTTTTTTAATTCGCATACAGTGAAATGTACCAATCCTAAGTGTACAATTCAAAGAATTTTTATAAACATGTATACCCATATAATTAAGATGCAGAACATTTTTATTACCCTCATAAATTCCCTAATAACCCTCTTTCAGTCAATCTTTGTGCCCCTAGAAGCAGCCACTTCTATCGCTATCAACATAGATTAGTTTCACCTCTTCTAAAACCTCATAAAAGAAATAGTACAGCTGGGCGCGGTGGCTCAAGCCTGTAATCCCAGCACTTTGGGAGGCTGAGACGGGTGGATCACGAGGTCAGGAGAT